>NC_089822.1:40585158-40810158 GCF_035046505.1 Tiliqua scincoides
TTGTAGTCCAGTGACTCTGAAATGTGCACAATATTGTAATGTAGCAAATGCAGTATTCATATTGATTGGGACATCGGATAATTTATTTCGACAGGGGGATCTCATTGGTATGCGTGGTGCTGGGAGAGTGGACTGTGACTGCCCCCCTTGTTCTCCTGGCTGCAAATGCAGGCCCGGCGTCAGGGCGGTGGAAGGCTGAGGGCTCTTTCTTTGCAGAGGATCAAGTGCAGAGCTTAAAACAAATGGGAGATTTACTGAACAGCCACCGAGACATTGGGGGGCATTTTATCTTCAGAAGCCTTTGCTGACTGAAACGGGTTTTGGAAAATTGACCCTGGTGGCATTTTGCAGGGTGATTTAGCTGGAGAGTCCTCCTGGAACCTCCCATGCTTTTTTGTAAACCTATTTATTGGGGTGGGGGGGGAGCTCTAAACTGGCCAATGGGCGAGAATCGCTGGGCTGGTCTTGAAAATGTGACTTTTAGGTCAGAGCTTTAAAGGAAGAGGGCGGACTGCTTTCTGGGCAAGAGGACCCTGGCTAGAAGCTTTGATCCCTGAACAGGGGTTTTCTTTAGCTTTTCCAGGTTCTAGATAGGGCTGGTAAATACCTTCGTGTTTCTTTGTGTGTGTGTGTGTGTGTGTGTGTGTGTGTGTGTGTGTGTGTGTGTGTGTGTGTGTAAGAGAGAGATAGAGAGAGAGAGAGAATATGTTTAATTGTAGGTAATTAAACTTCTTACCGGGGTTCTGCAATTGGGGACATTCCCAGCTATATGGAATTATTATGATCATCATCATCATTATTGTTAAGTGTTTGGATAGGAAGGAAAAGCAAAAAAAATAGACACAGAAATGCCACAGTAGTGATCAAATTCCACCCCCCCCCCCCTTCAGACCTCATCTACACCCATTTCCACTTGGGCCTAATCTTGTTTTGATTGCTAGCCAGAGGGTAATTTATGGCCAGTCTTTCGCCAAGTTATCCAACTTTTAAGCAAACTTTGATGGATGGAACACACTTTTTTGGCCACCTGGTCTCAGGGGCCTCTCAGCTCCACCACCCGATCCTAAAGGTGAAATGAGACATTCTTCCAAATCAGTGGTGTTAAAGAGATCCGTGTTTCAGCTGGCTTGGAAGTGGGGCTTGGTTTTGACTGGTTTCTTTATCTCATTCCACACACCCACACACCAAGCCCACTTCCCACTTGGGTTTGGCGTTCTGCTCCTCATCAGCAAAAGTTTGGGGCTTATCGTATTGAACGTATTGTTTCTTTCTCACCCACATATGCAAACTTAATTAAAGACTGTCCTCCTCATTCCCCCCCCCCCCCACAACTTTGATATATAAAATCTCCCAGGGATGGATAAGATCAGTTCCATAAATCCATCTCCTCCACCATAAGAACTTTGATTTCTCGTTCTATGCGAGCTGATTACATCTATATTTTCTGAACACTAAACTCTCCTGGATGCGTTACATGAAATACATTCCCTCCGTACAAAGGCTCAGGTTGGCTCGTACTGCGCAGCAGCGATTATTTATTTACATCATTTCTTTGCCACAGACGGGGAAGAAATATTGAGAAATAATGACTGTGTGAAAGAAATATGACCATCTTAAAAAGTGGGACACGCACAATTTCCACTGGAGCCCTCCCTTCTTCCCATCCCGCCCCCTGCCAGCCCCCACCCCCTTCGCCCTGACTGCCATGTCATTCTCAGAAGGTGAATATGCATCGCTGTCCTTCTTTGGTCTATTTCATCTCAGCTCAATCAGCTCATCGATCAGAGAGCCTAGATTGTTTAATTAATTTTCAGGTCCTCTCCTTACGCTGCGGAGGTGGGAAGCATCCCCAAATCCTGGACACATTTGCTTGGGTTGGGTTGCCAAAGAAATTCCAATCCTCCCAGGTAGCAAGGGGGGGGGGGGGCGCTGATTTAAAAAAAACAAAAACAAAAACGAAGGAGGCATTTAATCGAAAAGACTGAGGAGGTGCTTGATCAATGCGGTTGGAAAATAACACAGAGAATACCCCGTGGCAAAGGCCGCTTGTCCTTACCCCCTCCACGTCCACCTGCAGGTTCTCAGTGTCCAGCCCTGGCCTTGCTGTGCAGGCGCCTGTGCGGTAGGGGACGGCAATAATATTTGATCAGCCTTGGGAATGGAACTGGAGGGTCCCAAAGAAACGTGCAGAGAAGATCATGGGGCCCTGCAATCCTGCCTTGTTTGGAAGTGGTGTGGAAGCCCCCCTGCCATAAATAGGCGACTAACAGCCCACTCCTATGCATGTCGACTCAGAATTAAGCCCCATTGTAGTCAATGGGGCGTACTCCCAGGAAAGTGTGGATAGAATTGGGCTGTGTGGCTGCAATCCTTATGGGCACTTAAATGGGAGTAAGCCTCATTGACTGTAATGGGACTTACTTATGAGTAGACATGCAGAAGATTGGGCTGTAATACACAGTCAATAGCACGTTAGGTGTTGTTGTGGCGGGTGAGCCTTGACAATCAACGTCTGAAGGGACTAGTGGCTCTCTGTTATTGACTGCCAACAAGGGCAGGCTTCGGCTCTGTGTGTGTGTGTGTGTGTGTGTGTGTGTGTTGCAACGGGGTTTGTCCCCCCTCCGCTTTAGATGTTGCAAATGATCACTGCATTTAAAGCAAAAGTATGGATTAGCACAACAGCCGGGCGTGGGTAATTGTACATCTAAGCGCTCCTTAGTCCGTAGCTGGGGTCACGGGGGTCTTCTCCTCAGAAGCGCCTGAATTTCCTCCTGGTTCATTCCTCTTTTCGCTGGAGGCCAGAGGAGTCGAGATGAAGGTGCAGGGCTATCTTTGTAGAAGCCAGTTCTGGACAAAGAAAAAAACAAAAACCCCAACTTCCAAACCCAAACCCACTAGCCACCGAGCTGCCCCTCCCCCCCTCCCCCTCCCCCTCCTTTGAATAACCTGGAGCCCCTTTTCCAGGGTCATCATTTGACACTGGGCAATTTTGTCACTTTGGGGGCCTTTACCCTGCGATTCATTCATTCCCAGATCTAGATCGGAGCGGGGGCTGCCTTTGATCTGCGCCTGCTTGCAGACTGCCGGCTTCTGAGCTGGTGTTTGGAAATATTTATTATTAATATAAGGGGGAGGGGAAAAAAAGAAACCAGGGCGTGTGTTTGAACAAGGGGGGGGGGTCTCCTGAGCCTGAAGAAGCCCTCGCCTGGCTCGGTGCAGGATGTGTCTGTATGTCCTCAAGCACACCAGTACGGAATTTTTGCCTTATGGGAAAGGAGCCCTGGAACTCTCTCTCTCCTCCCCCCTCCTCCTTCTCCTCTGACCTAGAAAAGCAAGGAACTCATTTTCAGGGCGGGGGGGGGGGCGTGGAGCGTGCCCTGGCTCCTGTCCTCTCCGGAGGGCGCCCAGCACCCTGGGGCTGGCAGCGGTGGCCCTCTCTGCCCAGCGCCCACTCAGGCCGTGCAGCAGCCGGCACAGCATTGTGCGTGCGAGCGGACGGCAGGCCGAGCGAGAGCAGCTGCTGCGGGCGCCTGCTTAGGAGAGGGGAGGGGGGAGCGAGAGCGGGGGGGGGGGCGCCTGCCTGCCTTTCCGAGCCCTCTTCCTGGCGGCTTTTCTGCAGCTTACGGAGATGTGACCAATTTCCAGTGACTCGATCGCGGAGATCCCCAGACAAAGCGGAGAGAGCCGCGTCCACCCCCCCCCCTCGGAAATGGAGCCGGCCGCCTCCTTTCGCGCGGGCGCCTCCAAATCCTCCTAGCCTGGCTGGCTGGCAGCAGCCCCGCTCCGCACGCGCTGCCTGGCCCCGTTTGGCCCTCCCTGCAGCCTTTTCCTTGGGGGGGGGGAGTGTACTTGCCAGGGGGGAGGGATGGGAAGGACCCCCCCCGCTGGCTGCGCTTGGCTGTCTGTGGCGGGGAGGGGGAGATCTGGGAGAGCCTGGCTGGGGGATAACAATGGGATGCGGTCCTGGAGAGACACGCAGGCAGGCAGGCAGGCCCCGGCCCCTTGCTCGCCTCCCCTGCCGCCGGTGGAGGCCAGGTTGCTGGCTGGCTGACTGCTGGCTGCCAGGGCCAAGATGGCTCCAGCTTCCCTCCCAGCCGCCTCTCCTCTCCTCCGCGTCTTCCATTATTTATCTGCAAGGTGAAGGAAGCCGCACAAAGAGAGAGGAGGGGGCGGAGGGGGCGTCTGGGGTCGCGCTGCTCCTGTCTGGTGGCTGCTGCTGCTGCTGCTGCTGGGGGGGGGGAGGGAGAAGGACGGGAGGGATGGGGCTGGCTCGGTGCCGTGGCCCCCACTCGCTGCTAACCGTGTTGCCCCCCTTGTCGCCCCCCTCCCTGCTCCCCTGGACCGGGCAGACGCCTGTGGCCTGTCGGACGCGGCGCACATCGAGAGCCTGCAGGAAAAGTCGCAGTGCGCCCTGGAGGAGTATGTGCGGAGCCAGTACCCCAACCAGCCCAGCCGCTTCGGCAAACTGCTTCTGCGGCTGCCTTCCCTGCGCACCGTCTCCTCGTCGGTCATCGAGCAGCTTTTCTTCGTCCGCTTGGTAGGTAAAACCCCCATCGAGACCCTCATCCGAGACATGCTGCTCTCCGGCAGCAGTTTCAACTGGCCTTACATGTCCATCCAGTGTTCCTAGAGCACCTGGCGGCCTCCCCACTAGAGACCTTGAGGACCTAGAGCCCGTCCGCCCCAGTGGGGGCGCGCACGGCCGGGTGGGGGGCCCACCCTCAAAGGAGAGCACGCAGACAAACAAAATCCCATCAGAAACCTCACACACTGGCTGAAAGACTGGCGCAGGATCCGAGCCTTGGCGCGCAGGACACCTCCAGGTGGTGGAGCAAACCAGAGCGCAGAGATGGGAAAGGAGTAAAACTAGAACATTAAAAAAAAAAAAAAGGACTGGAGGGATTTTAATATAAAGCCCGAAGGAGACTAGAACGGATCTTCCTGGATTTATGAATGGACTGAGGTGGAGATCGTATGTACAGCAAATACACAGTTTTAAAAAAACAAAAAACAAAAGTACAGAACAGAAGCAGTACTGACTGGTGTAGGAAACCGAGGACGAGAAAAGGGGGTTCCCATCTGCAGTCAAAACACTCACCATGAACATTCTTCTTCATTTTGTAAGATATTAGTCTTTATTTTCACTTTTTTTGTAAAATTTAAAACATCGTATGCGCATAAAGGAAGAGAGAAAAAAGACACCACGAGAAACAAAACAAGAATTAGGAGGGGGGAAAAATAACATTTTCCAAATAATTATTAAAAACAACAAGGAATTGTTCTGTGTGTATGTATCTATATCTGTTTTGTATTTTTTTCTGGTTCCAAACCAGGTTTCCTGTGATTCTATACTAATAATTTTTGATATAACCCTTTGCTTCTTATAATGAGTGCGATATATGTTGTCGAAGCTGTTCTTCAAGAATTAAAATTGAAGTGAGAATTTAAACAGAAATAAAAGAGTTTAGCACAAACAAAAGAAAGAAAGAAAAGAAAAGAAAAGCTACCCTCCGAGAACATCAACCAACCAGTCCCAGGGCCAATCCCCAGGCTTGTTCCTTCAAGGAAATCTCCTGTTTGAGTTGGGCAAGGGAGGGATTGTTTTGTTCTGTTTCCATCAAGGGTCTGTAGCTCCTGCCAGGGGATCATGGGGAGGGTGTGTATTTTCAAGCAAATAAACAAATTGGCAGGTTGCTGGTAAGGTGTAACCATCTCTTAGTGTTCTCAGTCTTCCTGGTTTTCTTTGAGTCTGGTGGCTGAGGCTGGCGACTGACGGGAGGCGAATTCCCCTGGCCTACTAGACGTTGCCCGTCTTTCTGTGCCCAGAAACCGGCAAGAACTTTCCACTAAGTTTTGAACTTTGCTTTGTGCCTTTCCAGGTCAGATCTGTGTTTCTGAAGCCCCCAGTCCCCCCCCCCCACCCTCTTCTCTCTGCTCAGTATTATCAGGTCCTTGTATTGTACCGTGTTTGCACTGTATAGGGGCGTACCGTTTCAGGCATGAAAAATGTATTCGTGGTGTATGTCTTTGTGGAGGGGGAGTTGGTGATTTTACCATCGGATTCTAACCCCCCCCCCCACCGTCCCAGTAAATGGTTTCCTGTATTTTGTGCAGTCAACAGAAATCGGGGAGGGGGGTTCTTTCCCTGTGCGCAAACGGTACCTGCAAGCCAAATCAAGGGTTAGTCTTGAAGTGATGTATATGTAGAGAAAAAGAGGTGCGTATGGTGCCTGGTTGTATGTACAGACCAAGGACACGTATGTGTCCCTTTTCCTGTGGGCACGTGGATGCGTCTCCTTGAATTCTAATGCTTCCTTTCTTTCAAATGAGGATTGGAGAGGGTTTCTTTTTTTTTTTCCCAAAGGGCCCCCCCTTTCCCAGATGTACCAATCGCTCTCAGAGTGGAGCCCCTTTTGAAGGTAAAGACTTTCCCAGTGCTTGGAGTTGGTCGCTGCAGATCTCTGGAACAGCTTTTCAGCGCATGAATGTTTTATAGGATCTGAGAAGGAGCTGTAAGAACACACACAGTGCCAAGGGAGCTTTTTCTGAACGTATTAATAAAGCTGGATCTTTAAAAATAACATTCAGGCGTCCCCATCCCCCCCCCCGCTCCTATGCCCACTCTTTCCCTCCGAACAGATCCTCGGTGAGGCAGAATATTCAACTGGAAGAGTCCCTGGCAGTGTTTTTTTCTGCTAATTTCCCTCTTGCCCTCCCCAGATTTTTTGGTGCTTCTGTTTTTTGGCCCTAACAAGATCCTTCAGCCCAACCAGCTCGGGCTTCTTGAATATGCTCGGCGCAGTGGATCCACGAAGAACGAGGAGGAGAGCCTTTCTATACGGTGGACACTTATAGCTGCATAATCACCCCTGCCAGCAGCTTTGTTGCCTATGGACCAGCGCTAGTCAATTTCAGGAAGCGAGCTGGAGAACAGGCTGCTGTCGCTAACGTGGGAACGCTCGTAAGGAGCAGGCTTTGGAGAGGTTGCCAAGGGCAAGCCGAGGTGCTCTTGGGTTTCCCCAGAGAGAGGAGAAAGAGAGAGGATGGGGGGAAAGCACCTCAGGCCTGCAGCACCAGTCACTCCCGGAGCCTTTCGCCCTCTGGTAGGAAAGAAAGAATGCTGGAGAAGCCAAGCAGCCCAGAAGGGCTCTGCTCGATCAGATGTAAATGTATTCACTGCGGCGTGTTCTCCCCATGAAAGCAGACCAAGTGTTCTCGGGTCTATTACCATCGGCCCCATAAATTAATTTATGGAAGATCAGAGTAGGAATTTATCCTTGATTTGAAGACAAACTCCTTCAGGGCCTAAATGGGGTACAGGAAAGAGCGCGGGGGGGGGCATGCACCTGCTGCTCCGGCCCCACTGCTCCCTGGCACCCACTTTCCTGACTGTGGCTGCTGAATTCTCTGCTGTGATCCCTTGGATTTGGAAAGGAGGTTCTGCGGGTGAGGCTTCCTGGCAATTTCGCCTCAAGAAAAGCAACCACAACCCTTTAGGCTCTCAAGAAGGAAGCTGGTAGAGAAGGAAAGGGACCCAGACCCCCACTCCCCTTTCCGAGGACTGTAGTCATTCCTTCCAAGACGTTAAAAAGTCCGATTTCATCCCCTCTTCTGTTCCTGGACATCTCCTGCAGTCATGATTTCATTGCCCCTCCGAAGAACAGACCAGTGTCTCGGTTAGTGCCCCAGCCCTGCTTTCAGTCTCCACCCCAGCCTCCTCCTTTTCTGCCTGCCTGCTCTTTGCTCCTCTGTGCCACAGCAGCAGTACCTGTCCTAAACGTTTACCAGCTCCCATCTCTTCCAGAAAACACCCCCCCAGGTCTCAAAATCATCAAGGCGTCATAATTAGCCTCACCCTCGCCTCCTCTCAGACTTCTGATTCTTCCACACCCAAGGAAGTGTTTTTCCAGAGGCAAACCAGAATTTGCACCCTGGCTTGGCTGCTGGGAATTACTGGAACCCTAAAAAACAGGGAAATTGGAGTATGTGGAACAAAAACTGTCCATAAGATCATCAAACGGCCTTTGTAAAGTGGAACTGTAGCTGCCAGGGAGTCTTCTACTTTATTCAATGACAAGAAGTCCTCCCCCACTCCCCACCCCCCACCCCCCAAAAATTCAAGGTGCCTAAAAATAAACCAGTTTAGTTCCTGGTTTACTGAACTTAAGGAGACTACCCATTTTGCTCTGCAACCTTTAGGAAAAGTCTGGGCAGTGACCTAAGAACTAAACCTTTGGATTGCTATGAAGAAGACGAGGCCACGGTGACCACCCCGACCGTAGGAGAGAATTTCCTTCCACTCAATTCAGTGGGGTTTGGATTTCCATGTAACACATCAGGGTTTGGATATGAATTCATTCCATCTTTAGTGGCTTCGATTTAACTGGGCTGTGGACAGGAGAGCTTTTAAGACTGAGGGGTTAAAAGAAGACAGTTTTTCTGCCATGGTCTGTGGCACCTGCCGCAGGGGAAGAGAGCTGATCCGTTTACAAGAATCTGGGAGTCGAAATGAGAGCTGCTCCGAATTACATGCATTTAAAGGGGGAAAAATTACAAGCTTCTCTGAGTGGTACACTCAACGTCACTCAAAAGGGGGGGGGGAATTAATGATGCGATTCAGAGGCAGAATCTCCTGAATGTAAAAGATACGATTCTCGTAGAGAGAACTAAATAATATATTGGAAGCCTTTTCTCGACTGTTTAAGGCTGTGGGCCATTTTCCCAGGGAGAAGGCAGCCCTGGGTAAGTCGACTTCCTTCTAAACTTCAAGAGGAAAGTGGGTCTGACCGCTTTTAATCCGAAGTCATTTCTTTTCGCAGAGCGAGAGAGAGAGAGAGATCTTTGAAGTACTTGGAAAGTGTTGCAGAATCCTGCTCCTTTGGGTGATAATGGGGGGAGGATGGGGATGTGTGAAAGGAGGCTCTCCCTGCAAAGAACTGCCCATGACTGAGACAGCCCCTGAACCACTTCTTGACTCTCATTCATTTCCCCAATAGCAGACAGACCTGACAAGCCAGCCTTCTAGCCCAAAGTCTCGTGGCAACTGAAATCCTCAGAAAGGGATCACCGCAGAAGCTTTCAGCTGCCGTGAGTTTTTAAGGTGCTACGAGACTTTTTGTTGTTGTTCGGGTTGCAACAAATTAAAGAGGCGCCCCCCATCCCTGGAAATGAAGCAGATTTAACTGGAACTAAGTTCCATGGATCACTTGGATGGATTTTGGGATGGGGACCTGAAATCTCCTACAATAGTCCTCACCATAAAGGAATTAACCATTCTGCTGCTGGGGCTTCAGACAACCACCACCACCCCTTCCATCTCCTCCTGTGCCCATCGCTGGTTTTTCAAAGTGTAATGAAACTTGATTTCATCTCTTTTAAAAAAGGCCCTGGAAGATATTCTCCTCCTTGCCCCTCCATCCCTGATCGCTGTGTCATTAGCCTTGTGGCCAGCAATTTGGGTAAGGGTTTTAAAAAAGTTCTTTAGTGTTATAGAAAGGAAAAAAAGCTGCTGGGTCATTTTTTTTTAGGGTGGGGGCTGAAAGTCTCTAGCCTTCTTCCTCGTGGCACCTGTGATAGAGTCTCCCAGCTGGTTGCACCTTTGCCAGAGTTTTCTCCGCAGTGGGTGACTTGTCTGGGGGAGAGATGTGGGATCACAACTGGAAACCAATAAAACTCTTGTTTCGAGGGCTCGCTCCGAATCCAGCCGCCCTTCCCGGCTCTTTGACTGGGGGGGGGGGGCAGCCCCGAAGAGTCTCCTTCCTAAATGAGTTAAAGAGCCATTTACCTCTGTCGTGTCCTATTCATCCAGCAGCGAGTCCCGAGTTCCGAACATGGGACTATTTGTTTGCTTACACAACCAGCTGGGCGCAATTTCACGTCTGAGATATCCGTCTGAAAGCCCGGCTCATTTATTACCCTCACTTGTCAGCGAACCCCTTTCCAAAGTTCTTTTCACCCACCCACTATCTTTTCAGATAGTCTCCCTTAGTAGCCTCCCCCAATTATTTTCCCCCCTTCCAGCCACTCCCCACCACAGAGAAAATCAGCCTTGAACAGCTGGAAAGTACCAGGAGAAGCTGCAAGAGGGCCAGTTGACTTCAGAAACGCCTCTCCCACGGGCTCCTCGCAGCCTTCCAGCTACTTTGATGCTCGGAAGTCCACTAACAGTGCAGGTCTAGGCAGGTCTACTCGGAAGTAAGCCCCGCTGTGTCTAACGCGGTTTCTTCCCAGGAAAGGGTGACAAGAGGGCATTTTTGATGGCTTCCAAGTCACCCACAGCCCCATCCTCGCAGGTTTTACTCGGAAGTAATTCCATCCATTGCACTCACTGCCTGGTGAGGCGACGGCGCCTTATGCACCCTGACTTGGCAGTGGGCTCTGTGGAACTCCATGAGACCTGCTTTAGGTCACAGACATATTTGAAATGCTGCTGCTGCTGCTGTTGCTGCAGGACTGAATCGGTGCAAAATTCAAGCACTTTGGGAGCCACAGTCGGCCCTTCAGAATGGGGAAAGGACTGAGATGCTCGGTGGTGGTTGCCTTGCGTCCTCCACTCCTCTTCTGTCAGATGCAATCACCTGTAAGAACAGAAGGAGAGGAGACCAGAGGAAGGTGCTGGCAGGTGGAGGTGCCCTGACCCGGCCTGACCTGTCTGTCATGTGGGAGTCCTTCAGCCTGGGCTTGTGTCTGGAGCAACTGGATGTCGCGCCAAGTTTCTGGGCCTGGTGAACACACCACGCACTCCTGAGTCGAGCCCACACGTGGGTATTTCGATTTAATCCAGGGGGACTTCCAAGCCAGAACATTGCAGCCTTCAGCGCAGAGGCAAATGTACTTTCTCATCATAACCCATGAAAGGAAAAATATGCACCATGTGGGGGATGGTCGGTCTCTCCTCTCCCCCCCCCACCCCACTCCACGTGGTTTCCATTAGAAACACAAAGCCGTAACACGGAGAGGGGCAAATCGGTTTATAAATATAATTGCCAGGAAATAAAGCAATTAACAGTGAGGACTCGGGTTCTCCTGCCTCCTTCCCCTCCATTTCTGAGAATCAGGATGGCGCTGAGCAGCCTTTGAAAGCTGTCCAGCCGGGCTGACAAGCGAATCCCTGGTAGCTACAGCAATCGTGGCTGTCTAAGCGAGCAGCAACATCTCCTTGGCGGCCGAGCCCTCCATCCAGCCGGAAAGAGGGGATCCCAGTCAGAGCTGCAGGTTGCAAAACTGGTCCCAGTGGTCCTGGCAAGGGAGGGGGAGAGCCAGACAGCCAAGGAGACCACTTCCCGAAGGCAGAGCAGCCTGGCTGCCGGGAGGAATCCTTGTGTGTTGATTTAGGAAGACATTTGCTGTACATAACGTTTAAGGCTGATAATATCATTGCCCAGACAGATAAAGAAAGCATTGGCCAAACTGTGGGGTCAGCGATCGATCCCTCTGATGGAGAGAGAGCGGACGGAGAGAGAGAAAGAGGCTGGGCTGGAAGAGGAGCAGGGACGCCTATGGGGGAGTGGAAAGGAAAGCCGGCCAGCGATTGCCAGAGCCCAGCCACGAGGCAGTTCTGCTGCCCAAGCTCTGGGGGATCAGCCAGGCCTTCTCAAAGGTCTCCACCGCTTCAGATGAAGCTCTTGCATTCCAGCCGAGGATGGCGTGGAAGAACCCAGTCGCTCCTCATCCAGCCCTTGCAGGTCAACTGGGCTGCGGCTCAGAGCTTGGGGGGCCTTTGACTGGGCTAACGGGAGAGAGAGAAAACGTGCGTTCGTGGCTCTCCCTTGGGTGCTGAAGGGCTCGCCTGGGGGTGCAGGGCAGACTCTGCAGTGTGTGTGTGTGTGTGCGTGTGTGTGTGTGTGTGTGCGTGTGTGTGTGTGTGTGTGTGTGTGTGAGAGAGAGAGAGAGAGAGAGAGAGAGAGAGACCTGCAGTTCCCAGTTCCCCTGCAATGGTTGATTAGCATTCCCTGCCTGCCCCAGACCTGCTCTG
This sequence comes from Tiliqua scincoides, assembly GCF_035046505.1. Taxonomy (NCBI): domain Eukaryota; kingdom Metazoa; phylum Chordata; class Lepidosauria; order Squamata; family Scincidae; genus Tiliqua; species Tiliqua scincoides. The sequence goes on from NC_089822.1 coordinate 40,597,133, forward strand.
ACAACTAACAGAGATATCCAGCTCACCACTAGGCCTCCCCTCCTTTTGTCTTCCTCTGTCTAAGGGAGAAACAGGCTTTTTCTTTTTTCTTTTTTTCCTGGCCTGGCTGCTGCACACTGAACGGCCCCCTCATGCAGGCCCTGCATTCATTCAGTCCAGCCCAGTCAAATCCCCCCACCCCGCTCCCACTGGTTCCCCCCCTCCCCACAAGCCGGTGTATACTTTTCAGATCTGCTCCAGTGGTTGGGAGGCTCTGGAAAAGTGAACTCGCTGCCCGAGAGGGAGCCTGCCCACCTAGATGCTCCTGTCCCCCTCGAGAAAGGCCGGCTCCAGGAGTGATGTTTATCGTGGCTGCTCTGGGGCTGCCGGCCCTGATGTCTCGTTCTACAAGATAACATACCTGCGGGGTGGGGGGGGGGAGAGTAAAAATAAAATGTGGGGTCCCTGGTGTTTGATTCTGGCCTCTCTCCACTGAAAGGAATTCATATTTTTTTCCCCCTCACCTTGAACACTTACTAAAAGCTAACAAAGGGGAGGGTGGATGGGATGCTGGGGGGGGGGGAGGTGACTTTAATCGGAAAGCCAGAGGAGGCTTTCAGCTCAAACTTTCTCTTGTGGTCTCAGATTCACGTTCTAAACTTGCTGGGCTGAAGCAGGAGCTCACAAAGGGTGTGGACGCACAAGGAGCCTCGCAAATGCGGACACACTCAGAGACACGCACCCCTAAACCGGTCAGTTTCTTCTAGCTGCCAAGCGTACAAATTAGCCCATGTTGACAGATGTTTGTCACTTAGTAACTTCTCTCCCAGTTCTCCCCCCCCCTTTTCTTTCTCCTCTTCTCTCCCCCTAAGCCCTTCTTTGGGGGCTTGCTTTGTTGTTTTTTAAAATATGCAGGCCTCTCAGGAATGCCAGTCACGAGTCCAAACTTTGTGTCCAACCTCCCTCACGAAATGACCCTTTTATAGGGATCCCGATATGTCTCAATCTGCACTTCACTCAAAAGCCTCGTTTCTGGGCCGCCCGCCGCCGCTCCAGGCTCCAAGAGGGATCCGCAGAACCTCTCGGCCACCTTGGGAGGAGGGGAGACGCTGCCCTCCACCACCACCATCTAGGGCTTCTGGGGAAGATGAAATGGAGCTCCCATCATCAGAGGAGGCACCCTGAGAAAGGGTGCGGGGAGGGGGCTGAGAAAGAGGATTGGGGAGGGGGGTCTAGTTCCTTTCTGATTGCCCTTGGCCTGTGGGCTACCTCCTCCTTGTCACCAAGGCTGAGTGCTTTGGAGAGGCAGAACGTGAGCCCAGGAGGAGAAGAAGGAAGTTTCCCAGAGCTGCAAAAGTAAGTGATTGCTGGATGCGAGGCGTAGGTGGGTGGAGGTGTGTCTTACATCTGAGAGCCCCCCACCCATTGGATTGCAACTAGCAGCAATAGATACTCAACCAGGGGAAAGGGGGGGGAAGAGCAGGGTGCTTTGTAAGTGTGTAGGAAGGCGAGACACCAGGGAAAGTTTTGGCAGTAAAGGCTGGGGCTGGGGGAGAAGGGGGGCTGCCAGGCTAAGGTCGGAACCCTCCTGTCAGAGGGAAAGAGGCGTGATCCGTGGCAGGGCTTTGCGTGCAGGAGGCTCTGCTTCTTTTTTGCTGGCTGTTCCGACCCCGAGCCTGGCACTGCAGTGCGGGAGGGTTTGGGGACGGGAAGGGATCCCAGGGCATATGGAGAGGCTGGAGGAGGCAGAGAACCCCAGAACTCGGGGTCTCCAGGGGGGCGGTTGTCGCTCCTGCTCCCGGTTGCCTTTGCCAACTGTTGAGAACCAGCCCGGCCTCCCGCCCCGTCTCCACCTCTCTCTCTCCCCAGTTCCTCCCCTGCGCGGTGGGGAGCGACGTCAGCCTGGGGCAGGCCTATCCCCTTCCACGGGAGAGGAAAAGGGGCAGGGCTTCCCCATTCCCTGCCTGGTTTGGGACCAGCTCCCTGGAGCCTGGCCGGGCTGGCTCCCCTGCGCGCTCTCCAGGCCCCGGGCGCTCGCACCAGATGGCCGGTCATTGTGCTGCCCCAGCCGGCCAAATCCTGCCTTAGAAAAGGGAGGGAGGGAGACAGTCCAAGGGCAGGGGAAGCCTCTAGCCTGGTCGCCTTCGGTGGCGCTCCACGAGACCCCTCGGACTGCTTGGTTTTAGGTGCACACCTAGACTCCAGGTTGAGCTCCGAATTAACCCATTTCTGCCCAGCCCACATTTGCTCCCTGTTGCGTGTATGCAACGTTGGGCAGAAATGGCTTAAACAAAACAGGCAGGGCTCGTTGCCAGGAAGGCCTCCCAGCTCCTGAGCTGTCACCAGGAGAATCTGGCCGCCTTCCTGGGAGACAGGGTGTCACCCTCAGGTCCTCAAATCTGGGGGATTTTCCCCCAGGGAGAGAAGATTAACTTCCATCAGAGGCAGGCTGGCTGGCGACCCTTCGCTGCTCAGTGCTTCTGCATCCCTCCCTCCCCAGATTCCCATGGAATTTACCTCCGAGTCAGGAGCAGCAGCGCCTAATAGGAAGAAGCAAAACCGGGTGCCGAATCCGAGCCTGTTTATTCATTCTATTTGATCAATCTCTGGGTGTCTGTTTATTAAACTTCCGTTTGGTTTTTCCTGATGGCAAACACTGCGGAGCGATAAATATTGCATACGGTTAATTGTGATGCCAAGGAACTCTCGGCTCCCCGTGTGTGTGTTTTAAGCCCTCCCATGCATTCTGGTCCCCATGTAACTCAGTGCAAACAAGAACCTTTCTCAAACATATTAGTTAATGGGGCGAGAAGAGAAGGGGGAGGGCGAACGAAAACTATGGGAATTCTTACACTTGATCACTTCGAAGGGAAGGGAGGATGGCCGGGGAGAACTGGGCTGAATGCCTCCACTCCCCTGGCAGCCAAAGAGGGGGTCTGGAAGAAAGCATGTCTTATCCTGCAATCGTCCCGAGGCTTTTTTTAAAGAAAGAAGAAAGGGGGGGGGAGGGTTACCCGTGCAGGATTCTCTCGGTGTGTGGGAGAGGGAAGCTAAGCAGGCAGTCAGTGAGAACGTCTTTCTCAACCTTGTTTCGTAGTAGGCCAGGACCCCCTAGAGGGCCTTAAAAAATTTTTTTTGCATTGAAATAAATATATTTCTTTATTGCTAAGGCCATTTTGCTCCCTTGCTGCAGGTGTGGGTCCTCTCCAACCACAAAAGGCACTGCAATCCACCTGTCCTCCTATTTTTACAGCAGTCCCCTCCCTGATTTGCTTTTTGTTGTCCTTCCTGCTGCTGTTGCAAAAAATAAAAAAATCCCAGCTGTAGATTTTATTGGTGGAGACCCTCGACTTCGCTTGAGCTCTGAAGCTTCTCCCGAAGTCTGGGCTCCTCGTCATTGAGCCTTCAAGAACAGGGACGCGCTGCCTCCCTTCCAGCAGAGCTGGTCATAAAACAAGATATGTGGGGGAGAGGATGTGCTTTGCTAAACTCAGATCTGTCAAGGAGCTTTTTTTGATGAGGCGGATGATGATCACGAATGCTTTCCTCATTGAAACAGAAATGTGTCGAGATCCGCTGCCTTCCCTATGACGAGCATATTTGTAATGGAGTTAGGATTTAAAGGTAGCTGTTCATTGCCTAAGCCATTTGGAACTGACGTTTTAAAAGCTACTTAACCTCAGACATTCTGGAATCTTAGCGGAGGATTCCCCACGATATTATTTAAAGAGGAATTTGCTGTAATTTAATTGCATATCAAGGCGGAACGAGGCGCCAGCCTTCCACCTTCTGCCGAGCCTCACAGCGTCTTCTCTGGCATGTGAGGCTCCAATCTCCTCGGCAGGGCTCGGCCCAAAAGGGCCACCAGAAAGACAAGCCCGAGTCGGTGGTTGGAGGAGAGGGCCTGCAGGGTGACCCCCCTCTTGGGAGGCCAGGTGGTCACTCCGTTCGTTAGTGGCTTGCTGCCCCCTCCCCAGAAAGAACTGTCGGATTCTTTAGGTGAATCGCAGAGGTGGGTGCTTGCCCCAATATGTTCCCCCCCAGCCTTTCTTCCAAACCTCTTCCCTGTTGCCCAAATAGACTTACAGGTGCTGTAACCTGCAAACCCAGAGTGATCCCGTTCATTCCCAGACCTTCAAATACCTCCGTCGTCCAAGGTGTGGAGGAATGGGCTGGGAATCCTGGAATCGAGGGGTTGCGGCTTAAGTGGGCTGAGGATCAAAGCTCTCCGGAGTATCATTTAATTTCCCCTCAAGAGCCTTGGAGACTTTTACTGCTTGTAGAGGGAAAAGGCAAGACCATCTGGGACACCTGCTGCCAGGGGCAAATGGTCAGCTCCCTTATATAGATATTTTCAGCACGGAGAAACGATGGGCCACCAAATCTAGGTTTACTATGGGGTGTATGTGCTGCTTGTGACGCACACCGGGGCTTCACTTGAGTGCCAGTTGCAAAATTAACCTGCTCGACAAAGGCCTTGTCACGATTCTGGGTGAAGTGCAATTTGGGGGGGGGGAGGAGAGGGGATTTTCTCTAGAGTAGAGGTGCAGAAAAGCCACCCTTAGGTCATCTCTGGGTGTGCCTGGTGGAATCGTTGCCCTGTCTGTCCCTTGTCCAAAGTCGACCTTCCTTCCTAGATCTGCGAAGCTGGATGGGTTTGCTTTAGACTGAGTCCGAAGGAAAAGTGACCAGCAGCCCCCAAGGAAGCCTAGCAGCTGCTCTCACTTGGGTTCAGGCCCGGTGGACCAAGAAATCTTCCGTCCTTGTGGTTTTGCCGCTCTGTGGTGCCCGCCGAAAGCCTGCGTGTGGCCCACACTTCGGACTGGGGAATCTCTCCTTTCCCTTTGCAAATCCTCCCCAACCACACGCAGAAATGCTCCAGGCATGACTAGGCCCAGAAGCTTTGGGGGTGCTCGCGGGATCCGCGCCCCTGAGAACTGCAAGTCGCCTCCAAGCCTGGCACCTCCTCCACCCTCTGATCTACGGTCTGCTTCCAGCCCCCCCCCCCCCCCCACTCCCTGCCCAGACCAGTCTGAAGGGCCGAGGCGAGTTGTGTGGTTGCGCGATGGGGCCTGCAGTTCCCTGGGCAAAAGGAGCAGACAGTGGCTGATCGCCCGGCCTTGGCTAGAGACCCAGTTTGGGAAAGGGAAGGGGGGAGGGAGAAAGCCTGTGGGGGCAGGGGAGAGGGGTGAAAGCAATGGCCCTTAGTTCTCTGAGTGACACGGCTCTATTCAAAGGGCAACCCGAGAGAAACGCTTCTCCTCTGAATAGGGGATGATGCTCAGGGGCTTGGCCCTGGTTTTATGCGCTTCGTCTGGGGTAGGATCCTGGATGGATTTGGTGGCGCTCTAAGGGGTGTGTGAATATGTGTGCACGCCTGCGCAAAGTCGTGCCCTATCTATCTATCTATCTATCTATCTATCTATCTATCTATCTATCTATCCAGACAGACAGACAGACAGACAGACAGACAGACAGACAGACAGACAGACAGATAGATAGATAGATAGATAGATAGATAGATAGATAGATAGATAGATAGATAGATAGATAGACGTTCTGAGTTGGTAGCAGAATCCAACTGCCTTCATTGTCAAGATCCAGCTCTCTTTGCTGGACAACAAGTAGGCAAGGCCTGCGGGTGGGGAGGGGGGAACTGCGGCTGGAGCCCGGGGCTTTCTTGAACGGCAGTGGTGCTTTTTTTAAAAGGGGAGAAAAGAAAGGGACTGCTTTTCAAAGCCCTCCTTGGGCTGCTGCTGCTACTAACCCCTGTCACATCTTCACTTCTGCCTTGTAAAAGGAGAGTCCCCCCGTTTGGCGATCTCGAAAGTGATTATTAGGCACCTCTACCAGAAATCTGGTTGGGGGGGACGGAGGAAGAGGGGAGTGAGGCGGTAGGAGAGTCATGCAGGCTCCCAGGCAGGATAAAACTACGAGCCAGCAGACCAATCACTCATTGCTTCAAGAGCTTCTCTTGGATACTTGCTTTAGTAAAACAAAAAAACAAAGTCCCCCTTTCAGATATTTTTTTTTTCAATTCCTCAATTTTTTTCCAGTTCCACTGCATCTCCCTCTCCTTTCTACTTCATTCTCCCCACCTCACCCTCACCCCAGAGACATCTTGAGCCTCTTCCCTGATAAGAACTTTGTTTTCAAGAGTGAGCCATGAAGAACACGGTCTCTCCCTGAAAAGAAGAAAGTGACCTTTTAAATGAGAACTGAAGAGAGCGAAAATATAGGTGAAATGTACCATAAAAGCTGCTTCAAAGTGCAGCCCAATCCCCTGAGATCAACCATCCCATAAACGGGGTAATTGGGACCTTAGTGCGCAGAGGTAAGGCAGCGTGGCAGAGAGGACGCCGGGTGGTTGGGAAATATTTTTATTACTATTATTATTATTATTCTTTTGGGGTGGGGGCTATTCTATTTTCCTCTCCATAAATTATCTGTTTTGGAAGAGCCTTCGCAAAAAGGATCAGACGTCTTAGAATGTGAAGGGAGAGTCTTCATTAAAAAAAAAGTAGACATTTTAATTTGTGGGAATTTTTGATCATCGTGTTCCTGCTTCCTGATGCCTATTTTGAAAGCTCAAGACCTGCGGGTCCCAAAGAGGTTTTGTCCAGATTGAATCTGTAGGGTTTTTCTTTTTCTTTTCTTTTTTTCTATCCTTTTTTCCCTTGAGCTCAGTCATGCTGGTTGTCAGAGGGGTCTCCCCTCACCCTTCTTCCTCCGCCTCACAAACCAGGTAACAAGAGCAATAAATTCGAGGGGGGGGGGAGAGACAGATTTCCTCATTGGTGTGTAATAAAGTTAAAGGACATTGTTTTATCAGACAAGCGCTAAGCAGAGAATAAATCTCGGAGTCTGGGGAAACAAAACGGAATGATGCTGGCGTGTGTGTACATTTACTTTTAAACGCCATAAATCAATGTTCATTTAAACAGCTGGGGAACCCCATCGTGGAGCAGGTTTCCTGGGGAAGGAAATGGAGAGGCTTGAGAGGCGGTAGGGAAGGAGCCACCCAAAGAGATCAGCCTCCCTCCTTCACTCCCTCCCTGCGCGGTATAGCCCAGTTTTTTCAGTGAACTTCAGCTGGAGAAAGCCCCAGCCTGCCAGGGTTTCAATGGTCAACACTCTCCCCACAGTTAGACCCTCTTCCCACCGATGCCACCAAATTGGGTGCTCAGACTGCAGGAAGACGCCAAAGTGGGAGGAAGGAGCCTTCCCACCAGTGAGCAAGGCTGGCAAATTCGAGCCCCTGGCAGTCGCTCGAAGGATTGGAGCGGAAAGGTGACATGACGTTGTTGGTTCACGGACAGCCTGGGAAATCCAGCTCGTGAAGGACCCTGAGCAGGCTGTTCGGTCAGCTGAAATGATGCTCGAATTTTGGGTCCCTAAAAGGCGCCTTTCGATGCACCCTCCACCTGCCCAAGTCGAAAAGGAAACAAAGCTCCGCTGGCACAGCACACTGAAGTGGGATGTTTGTCCCAGGAAGGTCTTTACAAGCCCCAAGACCTCCACACACAGTAGGGCCAGAGCGATGCGTGGATACCTGGGCTTCTCTGGGGTTAGTGAAAGCACGCAGGTACCGGGTTCTGAGCAAGTGAAGATGCTCAGGTGTGGGGCATTCGTCTTCCCCGCTTCTCTCCAATCACAAGCACGACGATGGCCACGCAGCCACTTCTCAGGACTCCTGGTGAACCCCTCACTGCCTTGGCAGAGAAGCTACTATTCAACCCCACCCAAAATAATTGGATGCCTTTTTTTTTAATGTTGCAAAAATAACGTAAACAGGGTTTGCAAAGAGGCAGGGATGGTTTTCTTTGATTTCCTCTCCTTGTCCCCCTCCCACTGTATTTACTTATGGGGGCCTTAAAATTGTAAGAAGCAAAGATGATTTTAATCACGTAGCAGAGAAGAAACCAAAAGGCAGAGCGTGTTCATCCTTTTTGAACTGCAAGAAAATGCAGACTACTGGAGGCTTCTTTTCCTTGAGGGACTGAGCCGTCTGCAACCCACGTCCGTTTCTTTCCTTTCTTTTCTTTTGTAAAGACATCCTTCCCATTGCAGGAGGCGTTTAAACTCTTCTGTTGCACGGGGTCGGCACATCGCCTGGGCTATTGGGTGGGAGAGCCAAGGCTGTCCACTGAAAGGACCTGATGACTCTGGTTCTTCCTCGAATGCCCAGGATGACTTCGCCCCCTACCCCTTCTCCCTCCCCTCTTAAAAACAGTAACTGAGGATAATGAGCGCTGAAGGTTATTAAATACTAGCCAGGCCTATAGATGCGAGAGAGACTGGGCAGAGCTTGATTAAGGACATGCTGGAGGTTCTAATGCTCAGAAGCCTGAGAGAGGAGAAAGTAAATCTTTTGACTTCAGAAGCAGAGAGAAGAGAGGGAAAGCTCTCCAAACACTTAGCTGGTTTTAGACTATCTGCTGTTGGGGGGGCGGGGGAGAGAGAAAAGCTTTCTGCCCCGTTGAAACAGGCGAGGAAGTGTAACTTTCCTCTTTCTCCCTCCCCCCTCTCTGGCTGCCCAAAGGCGCGCCTTTGATTCCGGATTTTTTTGCTAGATGGCGCTGTCTCTCTCAAGACACTCCAATTCAGAGCCCGAAAGGGCTCTGTTAGCATCCTCCTCCTCAAGAAATCCGCTCCCACTCCCCCGTCTCTCCGTTCCCACGAACGCCTGTTAGCCCCAGCCAAAAAGCGCTAATAAAATAATACGAAGAAATATACCGATTCTATAAATATCCCGATTCAAAGAAAAGGCAGCCCCAGAAACAAACGGCGAGCCCTGGCATCTTTCCTCTGCCAATTCATGTTGTAATCATGTTGTAATTTACTTAATGATTTGGAGGGGGTTGTGTCTGGATCAAAATGTAGCTAATTTATGTTTGGGAGACCCATTTAAAAAAAAAAACAGTGTTGTGTGATAGATGTTTGCAACAGTTGTAAGGCAAGGCACATGCACTCTGAGAGCTGGATTCAGCAGAAATAGAAGCTGGTCGTATTAAGTTAGCCTCCTTGTCACATGAGCGGATCAAAACTATTATGAGAGATTTAAAGTGAAAATGCCATTTAGTCAAATCTGCGTCCTTTAAAAAAAAGCAACATCTTTCCCATATTGGTGATGCTGGGGGTGCGGGTGAACTTGATCCGCTACAATATGTCCTACTTTCTGAATTCATTCTGCAAGAATTACCTTCTCTGTACTGAATTTATTCATTTCATTAACTTCAGAAAACCGTTTTGGGGTATGAAATCCTTGGCTGTTGGCATTGACTCTGTGATTAGGAATTCGTTGGAGGGGAAGAGCTCTGCTTAGAAGAGACACCCCAAAGTTCTTTCGACAGATGCAAGGAAGAGAAAGGACAGTTCCTTTTGATTATGATCAGTTTCAAGGCAGTGTGATTGATCTAATTGGGAATAATTCTTAGGCACATCGGACCAGGAAAACTGAACTGATTTCTGGGAAATGTAGGGGATGATTCCTGAAACTGCTCATTTGGATTCTGGAGGGGCTTGTTGCGTTCTCCTTCCGGGTGCAGGTTTCTCAGACGTTTACAGGTTTTTGTTTTTTTGTGTGTGTGCGCGTCTTACCAGTAAAATAAGGTGGGAAATGGGTGTTCCTTGAGTGGCTCTGGCCACACGACATGGCTCTCGTTCCATTTTCTTCCTTTTATTTGGAGCTTTAGTAAAACCTCCAAGTGTTCTTAGGCTGAGACTGGGAAGCGCTGAAAACCCAGCGCGGAAAATTTACAACTTGATCAACTCCAAACCCCCCCCCCCCACACACACACAGACACGCAGCAACTGCGCTACTGTTGCAAACAGATGTTCCGGATTAGGTGATGCGAAAGGGTCTCGTTTTGCAAGGCTGAAAGCTGATCGTGAAATCTTCAGTGCAGGCGACTTGGGCTCTCGTCGCGGCTCCGATTGCATCCAGCATATGAACTCACCCCCTACTTCTCGGGGACTCTTCGCCGCCTGTCCTGTCCTGTCCTGTCCGCAGCTGCTTGGGCTGGAGGGCGGGCAGAACTTGCGCTGTGATTCTCCCTCCCCTCCCCGAAGCCACGCAAAGGGCACAGGTATCCTTTTCAGCCCCAGTGGACAGGTGCCTTCTTCGGAGCGGTGCTTGAGAGCAGGTGGAGCCTGGCAGGCACACCTTGCCCGGGAAAGGTGCCTCGATCGCCTCGCCCAGACTGGCTGTGAGGCGCTGCCGACCTCTCCACCCCACTAAAGCCATAGGAAGGAGCATTAGCCCAGCAGAGCCTGCCACAAAGTCCAATATCGAGACCGAGACGGCTTGGCAGGTCGCCCAAATTATCATTATGAATAAGGGGGAGGAGAAGGCAACTTCAGACTCTTCTTAAGCTTTCTCGCTCTTCTAAGTTTCACTTCCAATGGGGAAAAAAGAGTTGGTTTCGTAGGAAGTCGGTCCCATCCTTTTTCTTTAAGCAAGAAAATTAAAGGGGTGTGTGTAAATTAAAGGTGCGTAAGAGAGAGGGGAGAAGGGAAAACTCGTGGAATTTTAAAAGGATAAAGTATACTAGATAGATAGATAGATAGATAGATAGATAGATAGATAGATAGATAGATAGATAGATAGATAGATAGATAGATAGATAGATAGATAGATAGATAGATAGATAGATAGATAGATAGATAGATAGATAGATGAAGGCACATTCAACTGAAAAAGGTGCATCTTAAATCAGCTTCCTGTTTCCAAATCTAGGCTGAAATTTAAAGCATCCATCGTGTCTGGCATTGCTGTGTAGGAATTCTCTTATATTGGTGGATTATAATACGGATCCTGCAACTGTATCCCAGCCAGAATATTACTCCAGAACTTGGTTAAGTTTCCCAGAAATCTCCAATAGGCACTTTGGGTATTAATGGCTGCCTATCGATTTCCAGAAAACTCTACTAAGGAATTCTTTTACATGAACGAACCCCTTTCATTTCACCAGATAGCTCAGGTACTTCTTTTGACATTGACAAATGGCCAAAAGACATTGAAAGTAATTTCAAATGACTTTGAAGGGTTACAGGAGTTAAACGAAGGAAAAAATGGAGAGGAATTTCCCTGCATGGCACTACTAAGAAATAAAATAAAATAATCATACGAAAAACCACAGCGAAGGGGGGAATAATTAGGGAGGAAATAATTGAAAATGTCTTCACTCAGTCACTGGTGCTTTGCAAATATTTGCTTTCTTTTCCGAGGCACCAACATTTGATATAGACGCTTATTAAGTTATTTTCTAAATTTCTGCTAAAGAATGCACTAGAGAAATTGCGAGACATTCACAAATAGTCAAGATAGTGACAAGAGGAAGCATATTTTTGAGAAAAAAATGGGATTTTGTAGCATCAGGCATTAAGGTTTAATGCAAAATTGACAGAAGAAATTGTTTGTAAACCTGTGGAGAGACACTTCGACAAGACTCAATGCCCAGAAATAGATCAAATTGAGGACCAAATATTTAATTTCCAAGGTGAGAGACATCCTTACGCAATTCCGCAATTCCCGTGATCTTCTTAAATCTCACTGCGCAGCTGGCCCAGTTTGCTGCCCTTAAAAAGAAAGAAAGAAAGGAAGAAAGAAAGGAAGAAAGAAAGAAAGAAAGAAAGACTCAAGTTGGCCTTAGTCTTTCCTTGATAATTAATTGTCTTAATTCTAGGAGTGAAGGAACACGATCCAGACTTCAAAGTCAAGAGGTATCTCGCCAAAAAACAAAGTTTTAGAACCCCCCCTCTCTCTGCCCCCCCAATTTAGCAGGATTCCCAAAGAAATAAGCAACAGGTTCTTTACAATAAAAAGTTTGAATTAGGTTTTGGGGACCCTGTTAGAAGAACGAGACCCCCTCCTGCCTCCACTCCTGTAGGCTTTGACTGCGTTACAGTGAATTAAGCCCGTATCTTTGGAGGGTTTGTGGGCGCAGGAAAATCATTTAATGGAGAAGAAGAATTTTCTATACGAAGTTGCCCCATTTAGAACTAGGGAAACCAAAAAGGGGGGACGGACTCCAGGTGGCGAGGGGAGGAAGGAGTCCGTGCAATCCAACTCAGGAGGGGCGATAAGGTGGGCGACTCAAGTGGGGGGATAAGGAAAGGGGTGCGTGATCTCGGGAACTTGCCCGGAAAGGTGTTTCTGGAGAAACGAATGATTGGACTGCGAACTGGTAGCGAACCCTTTTCTCCCCCCCAGTCTCGCCCCCAGAGTTCAGCTCACGGATCGGATGACCCACTTTTGGAAAGCGCCCCACAGCCCCGAGCGAAGCCACCATTTCTACCAGCCCCGATCACGCAGGGAAAGGAGATCTGGACCCACCTCTCGGTCACTTTCCGTTTGGAAGGGAAGGGCGGCTTGTTTGGCGAGCCCCCCATAGACAGTCTTGAAAGGCCCCCATCTTTGAAGTTGGCAGGTTTGTAACTTTTGGGGGTGGGGGTTGGATGGGAGGCAACTGTGGTTCAGCTGGGACTGGGGTCGTTGAACGGGCGACTGGGGCCATGCGCCTCTGTCCCCCACCGCTGGTTGGAGAACTACCTGCTGTCATTGGGATTACTGGGAGAAGCACCTGGGACGAAGGCAGGGCTAACGAGCTGGAGCAAGGCAGGAGAGGCGCATCCCTAATGAGCACCTTGTAGGGTGGAAGTCGCCCAGAGTTGAACTTTACAAGCTCCAGGTTGTTTACTCCACGACAGGGACTGATCAAAGCCTGGGGGGGGGAAGGAGCCCCCATTTAAGGAGCCCCCTCTTTCTCCTCCCCCAAGAAAACTGAACTGAAGTTGGGGAGAGAGAGAGAGAGACAGAGAGAGGGGGGGAGCGGGGACTTCCCCATCCCGGCCTTAGCAGCAGGTGGAGGGATGGAAGGGGAGAACCGCAGGGAGGCAGGCTTGGGGGGGGGGGCTCAGACACGCAGGCGGGCCGACCCTTCTGCCAAGGGGGGAGAGGCGGCGAGGACTGTCAAGCGCGGGGCTGTCGGGCTCTTCAGCTCCCCGGCTCTTATGGAGGGGGCTTCGTCGGCCAGCTGTCTGGGGCGCGGATGAGCCGCGCGGTGGAGCGAACCGCCTGGACTGCAACAGGCCGGTGGAGACCCGGAGCGCCTCGTCAAAGCGCGGCCAGGATAGCGGAAAGGGGACCGGCTTTTTTTTGGGGGGGGGGGGGGAGACTCGGGAACACTCAGACAAGTGACCTGTTGGAGGAATCTTAAAAAGTGGTTTCCTCTTTGGGGGGGGGGGGGAAGCAGAGTAGCTTCAGCAGCAGACCCCCGCCCCTTTTGCTGGGTATCAAGCCAGGGAAGCTCCCACACCCGGCTGACTGCTAATCAAGAAAGATTAGCTGGTTGAAGTTGCAAAAGAGAGTCATTTACTCAGGGTTCCATAGAAGCATGTTTACAGCATCTGATTATGATCAGAGGTTCACTAAACTTGAGATAGCAAGGCCCTAAAGCTGCCTCGCCCTGCGTGCCATGTGGTCAAGATGGCGGCGCCAGCAGAGCCCTGCTGGGTGCCATCTCAACAGGTCAGTGTGGAAGAGAGGCCAGAGAGCAAGAGAGGGCGTGCTCGGAGCAGAAGGGAAGGTTATAGGGTCTGGGCCACACCCCCACATAGGTCACCAAAAGGGGACAGGTAAAGTGTAGGGTCACTGGGCCATGGCTTAACCCTTTCAGGACAGTATCCTGCCACCTCTGGACAGCAGACGGAGTTGCTCCAAACTCCAACATGACCGAGGCAGGCAGAGAGCGCTGGGGAGAAGGGGAGGTACGAAGCCCCAAGGGTGACATCCTGGGTGGAGTGGAGGGAGCCCAGGAGGCTCCGTGGGGCGGGGGAAGGAAGGGCCACTTGGTGCCTCTCCCAGGACCGAGTGCCTGGTAGCCCCTGGGGACTCCCTGCCCAAACTTCGCAGGCAGCTCCGGAAGAGGCAGGGAGCAGGTCTGGAGCCGGGAAGGAGGCGCTGTCCATGGTGCTACAGGGAGCGACAGGAGCGGATCCAGCTTCGCTTTGCTCCCTCGGGTTCCCTGGCGAGTCCTGCCGCAGAATCGAGGCTGCCCCCGCCTCAGCAGGTCTGCCCAGCGGGGCCCACCCCCTCCAGCCAAGTGAAGGGTTGAGGCGTCAACTTGAGCTCGCCCTGGCTTGCCTGGGTGCTGAAACCCAACAGCTGGTCATTAGAGGGTGGGAGGAAAAACACTACTTATACTTTATAACACTAAGTTATAAGAATAACTTTTCTCCTGTAATTGGAACAGGTAGAGGGAAAACTGAAGGGCTGGATCGAGATTCAGTCGGATTTAGGTACACGTTCCAGCCTTTGGAACTCATTTACACTTGAAGGTTCCAAATGGAACCTTAGAAGCTGATCTCTCAGCAACTGAGATTTAAGGGGAAGGAAACCTTTCGAGAAAGTCCTCCTGCTGGCTCAGACCAGGTCTCCAGCACTCCAGCCTCCAGGTTGCACAAGAGCTGTTCTCCAAGGAGAATCTTGCTTGTAAAATGGCTTTACAACAGGCAGGAAAAAAAATTCAACCATGAGAGAGAGAGAGAGAGAGAGAGAGAGAGAGAGAGGATTCTTGTTAATGTTCGTGTTTCTTTTTAAAAAGAGTTACTTTGACAGTAACCAAAGGACAGGAAAGCCACAGAGCAGTTGAATCCGCCCTCCAGGTGATTGCCGCCCCCTCTCTTCTTCCCCTCCCCAAGGATAGGATGATGAATTAAAATATGAAAATTGCTGTTGCAAATTGTTCAAAGAAGCGCGGAAACAAGGAAGGTGAGGGTGTCAGCGGGGTCCTTAAGCGAAGAACAAATCCCACAACTAAAGGAGTCCATTGAACGTTGGGGCAGAAAAGGCGGCATATAAAAGTGATCCATAAAAGGGCCAGTGCGATGAAGAAGAGATTATTCTCTCTCCTTTCTCTCCCCCCCCCCCACATAGACACACGATCAATCAAACTCTGGGGATCTTGTCAGAGGTGGGTATTTGGAGAATGGTTCTGGCCTCCACAGTGGTCTTCACTACAGGAAAATCGGAAGAGAAAGTGGGGCGAGGGAAGGGTGGTAGCCCTTCTTTGCGTCCAGGGCTCCCGATCAAAGAGAGTGCTCAAGCAATGATAATTCAGTGGTTTACTTTCCTCCCCGAAGGCAGCTTGAAAGCAAAAAGCTGGACTGAGAGGAGTGGGGTGAATTATTTTTGGGTGGGGGAAGAATTGAGATCAGATGTAGCGAAGAGCAATGCAAATGGCCAAGGGGGGGCTTACTTCCGAGCCCTCCCCCCCCCCCGGGGCAAGCAACGAGCAGCTCCGGGAAGAGTCCTCTTTACCTGACCTCAATAAACTCATCTAGGTCGACTGTGGGGAGAGGCCGCTTAACTCTTTCCTGGGCCCCGCAGGTGCCAAAGCTCGGCCGTCAAGGTGGACTCCCCGGTTCCTTTTCCATGGCCAGAGCTTGCAAGAGCCCCGGAACCGGACGGAGCCTGGTTCTGAGCCCTCGATCCCCTCCGCTTTTCCTGGGACATCCCCCCCTCCCCCGAGAGTCTTCGGAAGCTTTGCTTCTCGGAAGGGGGTCAGATCTTCCTCCAGGTGAGAGTGTCCAGCTTCGTGGTGCAGGTGAAGACGCGAGGAGGCTTGATACGATGGGGGGAGGGAGGTAGACCCGGCCTTTCAATGACGGGGGGGGTTTAAACTCGATGGGGGAGTGTGCCTGGCCAAGCTTGCCTGGTATTTCTGCCCAGTCACCGACCCCCTGGACCAGCATTTCTCCTCGGCTCCCAATTCCATTGCACTGCGGGCAGCTTTCAGCTAGCTAGCTAGATAGATAGATGCAAGCAAGCAGAGGGCAGAAATACATTTGTGGGGCGGTTTGTGGCTCCTGAACTCTGCGCAGCGCCTTGACGCTAAGCCCTCTCCCAGTCCAGGGCTACCGACTCAAAGCGCCCTGGTTTGCCTGTTCCCAGAAGCGGCACCCCTTCCCCCGGTTTTTCCGCCACGCTTCTTCTCTTCTTCTTAACAGTCTGCTTCTTGACATGGCAGACTTTGGAGAGCTGGTGGGGGGGGGAGGGTCAGTCTGGAAGCCACCCCCATGTCTCACACGCCAAATTCGGGGAGGGTCCTAACTGGAGCAGGAGAGTTTGGGGCATGTGATGGGGGGGGGGTTATCACGACATCTAATGTGAAGTGCCATCTCCTGATCGCGAGAGGAGAGGACATACATCCTGCCCCCCCCGCACCACCAGTGGCTGAGGAATGCCTGGAGGGCAAGCAGCCCCCACACTGCTGGTGTGATGAGTCGTGTGTGGGGCATACAGAGCCAGATCTGCTGGCTGCAGTCCGGGGCCCGTCAAGCCGCATCGAATCTTCCCTTGGAAGTCGTGTTGAGGGTCCTTCTCCCCGCGCCTCTTCCCGGACCAACGCGCTAGTCTCGAGTTTCCCCTTCAGACGGGACTCCGCGGCCAAAGCCCGGGCAGGTCGCGCAGCTCTTCAAGGGGCGCCTGGGAGGCCAAGCTCCCCAAGAAACTCTCGGCAGCGTCTTCGCGCTGGGGATGAAACGGGGATTGTCGCCGCCTGGTGACCCATGAAATGTGGGGCTGAGTCTTCTCTTCAGGCCGGAGCATTTCATTATGCAAATCAGGAGCTGTGGCTGATTTGGCGAGGCGCTCGCAGACACACGCACCGCACTGGGGGGAAGGGGGGCACCGCCAGCCAGGGCAGAGTTGGGGGGGGAAGTTCGTTTGCACACTTGGGGGGGGGCGAAGTCAACAATCAACGGGGCCTTTCCAGCCCTCAGATGCTCAGCCAGCCAGGCCACGTCCTTTCAGTGGTGAGTCCAACTTTGGGTGTTCAAAAAAGTAATCACAAAAAGGCTAGGGACCGTCTCCACCCATGACAGCCTTCAAGATGCACGTGAGAATCAGTTCCCAAACGGGTGGGGGAGATGGCCGGTGCCCTTCCTCTGAGAAAAGACACATGGAAATGCCCCACTTCAGTGAATTTCCAGTCCAATGGCCAAGGATTTAGTGGCAGGAGGGCACCGAGGCCTTGGGACCTTCACAAAGAGGCACTTCCCAATAACTCTACCCAGTCAGGCTTTTCCCTTGAAAGGACAGAGCTGACAGCCAGCAGACCCTCCCCTCGACTTCAGTTGCCCAGATGTAAAATGGAACCACTCCAGAACGACCCCACAAGTTTATTGGGAGGCGAACAAAAACATTCACAAGCAGGTTGGGGAGACTCTTGTGGGATTGAGCTGCAGGATGATGGCATTATTGACATTGCATTTTGGGACTGTATTTGTGTTAGGTTGTCAAAAGAAACTAGACACTCCCATAATATTTATTTCTCACAGAAATAAAGGGAGAACATTGTTTAAGGAACCCATTAGGATTTGAAAGCTGTTGCACCCCCAAACTGCAAGCACCACACAATTCTTCATCAGGAAAGGAGAGGCAGAATCAGCTCATTCAGCATAGACCAAAAGAAGGTTTTTCCACATGCTTTGTGGTTTCAGCTGAATGGAACACAAAAAGCATATTCCATCTAACTTTCCCATTTTCAATAGTTATTGACCTGATGAAGAATTCTGCTTGATTCTGCATCACTTTTGAACTACTGACCCCAAGAAAGAGATACTGTTAACACCATTTTCCTGATGGTAGAACCTTGTGATCAGTAAGTGTGCACTGCTTCAAGCCCTGTAAAATCTTACAGACTTGGCTGCTTGTGACCCTCTCCCCACCCTCACCCCCTACTCTGAGACATTGTTTCCACTGTCCTGGCAATTGCAAAGAGAGTGGGTTCACTCCAGAATTTTGCTGAAGACGTCAGGCTATAAAAGGATGTGAAACTTCAAATCCATTAATCTAAACCAAACAATTAAACCAACATTGATCCCTCCAAAGTGCAACTCTGGTGTGCATTGGTGTGTGTGTACATAGCTCAAGTGCTGAAATGCTTAGGGGGCAGTTTTTTCTCACAGTTCATGTGCTATCTGCCCCCTCTACCCCATTTATGATCACAGCCAATAGCTTCTATGGCTTCTCTCACCTATACAGTAGTTGCTGCTCTTAATCTTGGTCAAATGATGGAGACCTGAGGATGCCAGGGCACATTCCATAAGAGCTAGGGGGCCCTAAAGGAGGTGCTTTTGCCATTCACATGCCTGATCTAGAAGAAGATCCTATAACACCTGTCCATCAACTTTGACTTGGTTGATTAAAGACAGCTCTCATCCTCCTCCTCCTCTGTCAAAGCACCTCAACAGGATGCAATAAGAGGAGCTATATCAGACAGGCCCTAAAATCTCATGAATGGCATCATCTGTGCATCACGCACATGGGCAACACTCTCCGCATCAGATCAAAACAAAACAGGAAGATTGGGGATGGGCTGAAGGCCCCAGAGAGGTGGCTAATCCCCTTTAAAAATGTTGTTGGTTGGCTTGGGGAAGGAGCCCAGCTTGTGCTTAACAGTGCCATGACTTTCAAACAAGGTGGACAGCACAACCCCATGTAAGCACCTTGACTCAAGAGTAAGGCCCATTGAATTCAACTGGTTTACTCCCATAGGAGGTCAACCTTCTGCTGGACAGTGCCCAGAGAAATGTAATGACTGAACTTTTGCCAATGAGTATCCACTTCTCTCCTACTGGAACAAAAAGAGTTTGGGAAGAAGAAGGCTGCCAAGGACCCTTCCATAAGGAGCAGCAATAATCCAACAACTCCCGTCAATTCAGTAGTCTTGAAATGATGCCTGAACTGACTCCTATGGTGATGAAGCTTGTACAGAGTGGAGGAAAACTTCATGGACCTCAGTTGTGAGTGTTGTTGGGTGCCAGAGGTCTCTCTCTTGCTATTGGTTCTATAGCCTAATAAGGCTAATCTTCTGCCATTCAAATGTACTCTTCCCTTTAATATGCAATATGGTTGGTCAGTGTATTGCAGCCTTTTCAGAAAAGTAAAATATTACCTCCCTTCCTGTTTTTTTTTTAGAATCTTGATTGCTACTAATGGTGTTCAGACAATGCACTTTATATTGCTATTCTTCCTCTGGAAGAAGCCCTGGGACCAGGGCCTAGGAGAGGGGGGTAAAGGGGGTAATTTGTACCAGGGCCCAGGGTCAAAAAGGGGGCCCAGGAGTCAAAGGAGGGGGCCCATAAATTTCCCAGGATCTAACATTTTCCAATCTGTTCAGACTTGTTGCCAGCATGGGATGCTGGGGACGCTATCACAAGCATGCAACTGCAGCTACTGGCAAGCCATATATGCTTAGGGGTGTGTTTGGTTTTCCATATTACTGTATCTAGCTGCTGATGCCACATGGGTGGGTAGACCTGGGCTCCAAAGACTTTTCCAGCTATCTCCACTCTCCCCTTCCACCCTGTTTCGCACCTCCCTGCCCCCATTCTGCTCACCTGTCACCACTCTCCACTGCTTTGTTTCACCCCTCCCCCTTTGCAAAGGGGCCCTAAAGAAACTTTGCACCCCCTGATAAAATTCCTCTCAGAGGCCCTGCCTGGGACGACAAAGTGTAAATGGTGATCCAGAGACTTAACTGTCCAGTTTGCCTACTGTACCCAGATCAGGCCTGGTCAGCACGTGAAGAGTCCCACACATGCCCCTCCTCAGGTCCCTTGACAAGACTGGACACAGTAAAGCCACACCCACAACTTACAAGAGAAATTATCTTTATTTTTTTAATCTTTTATTGGTTCAGTGTAAACAGAAAAAAAACAAACCTTTTACAACTTCCTGTGCTTTACAATTCGGTCCAGAAGCAGAGAAGGAACACAAATCAGGCAGCAGGCACGCTACAAGGTGAGAAGCTGGTGGGACCGAAAGTGTAGTAATAAGAAATCTCAACATTGACACTTTCAAAAACAGAGTCACTTAGTGAGATCTGGCACCTTGCAAAGCCCCAAAGGCTTTCACAGAAGACAGAATGCAGCCTAAGATTTGTTTTCCTTTGTTTATGGGAGAAGCCAAAGATTTCATAGTTAGGAAATGCAAATTCATGAAGGAAAAAAGAAAATGCATCCCCCAATCAACAACACTGACCAGAAACACTACCAAAAGGTTTGATGCAAAAAGTATGCTGGGGGGGGGAGGGGAACTAATTCCAGAAAGGTGATATGGGGAGAAATAAGAGGGGACCAGAATTGTCACACAGGGGAGATGTGAACAAGTAAATGGTATTAGGAACCAAATTTTACAGAAAGCTTCTACAACTACAAATCACACTCCCCAATTTGGAAAAAAAGGAAATCTAGTTAGGCAGTGTTGCAACTTGCAAGTCTAAAAGGGCCTCCAATAGTAAAAGAGGAAAATTGAAAAATGCCCCAAAAGGGGACATAGGAAAAAGCAGAAAAGTTCAGTCAGCTCCACAGTGATGCACCGGACACAGTGAGACACAAGTTAACATGAATTACGAGTATGTACTTGAAGCCACTAGCTCTGGCCTTCTGGAATCAACAGGGATCACAATTGGCAAAGGGAAGACCAGCAGAGATCTACCCCTCTAACCTATACTGAAGAGTAAGGATTAACTCAGCATCACATATTTGGATAGTCTACACAGCAGTTTCAAACATGAGGGCAAATAAGGCCAACCTCTCCCCTCCCCATTGTTTTCCAAAACGACAAAGCTTTCATTTAAAACAAGAGTGGAAAGTGGTGATTACTTCAGATCTTAAAACCACTGAATGAACACAATGTGAACCTCCTCCTGCTCTAAAAACATTAGAGGCACCAAGAAAAGCCCACTTGCAGACAAAAACATGAGAAACTTGAATGGTGATTAGCATCTTTGCATGCTTATTCTAGAACTAGCAATAGCCTCCCGCTTTAAAAACACCAAAGTTCACCATTCACCAGGAACCACACCAAGTCTCATTCACAGGAATGCATTGGCAGAGGACCCTGCGCACCTCCTATCTCACTGCTGGCCATCATCCAGCAGAAGTACCTTAAGGGCCCAATCCTATCCAGCTTTCCAGTGCTGATGTAGCCATGCCAATGGGACATGTGCTACATTCTGTGGTGGTGGTGGGGGCAGTCACTGAAGCCTCCTCAAGGTAAGGGAATGTTTGTTCCAACATTTGTTCAGGGCTGCATTTCAGCTGCATCAGCGCTGGGAAGCTGGATAGGATTGGGTTCTAAAGCTGGTTATTTGCAAGCTGTACACTGGATTGTGGCTATGGCTTTCTTAGGGCACAGGCAGAAGTTTCCCAGTGGACTGGACCCAAGAGCAGTTGCTGGCAAAATCGACCAATGTCCTCCCATTGGGAAGGTTGGGGTCTCTACAACCTGTCACATGATGCAGGTAGGAATTATTTAAAAGAGCCACAAGTCATTAGGAGAGACAAGAAATAGAAGAAATGAGAAAATGAAATTGTGGTTTTGGTCATAAAAGTGACTAGCAATGTCTGTAATGCAATTTTTTTTTTTTTTTTTTTTGCTATCAGTATTTCACAGTGTCTGCAGATGGTTAAGGTAAAAGTTTGGCTTCAGGAGTTCAAAAAGTGACACCCTTCTGAGAGAGAAAACATCTTTCCACAAGGGAAAGGAGTGGGAGAATGGACCTGCAAGAAGGTGAACCCCATTTCAGAAGCTCATGAGAAGGTCTGTTGCCTCCCCAGTGGGACCTTGGGCAAGAAAAAGGCTTCTGAGAGTGGAGAAATCCTGTCTTGGTACCAGCTAGCATTTTTAAAAAGTTAGTAGCAGTTTGATCCGTTCCAAAATAGAGATTCTGTTTGAATAAAAAATAAACATTTCAACCAAGTATTGGCAGTAAATCTTTTAAATACTGATATTATTTGACCAATATTACATTTGTGGCTAAAACACTTCTTCCACTTTTTAAACTGTTTCAGCAAACTCTCCAGGAAATCCAAAATATCCCAAAGCAAAAAGTGCTGAATAAAAACAGGTGGTGCATTTGGGCATAACATCGAGACTTTTTTTCAATATTCAGATTTACACAAGCCCTGATCAGAAAAACCTGATCATTCTCCTGAATAAAAACAACCTACCTATTCATTGTGTGTTTTTTTCCAGCCTGATTCCCAGCCTCTCTTCAGCCTTAGCAGGAAATGCAAGTTACACACACAGTAAAATAGTCTTGGTTATCGGTACAAGAGGACCCTAAACAGGTCTACGTGCAAGTAAGACTCAGAAGTGCCACTGACATCACAGCACCCTTTAGGATCTCTCCAGGTGGTGATGTTCAGAAATTTTAAAAAGCCACTTTAGCCTTAAAAAACAAACACCCAAATCGTGTCCAGGAAATTACGAAGCAGCCTGGCGGGTGGGTGGGAGCTGGCTGAGGCGGGGTTTTTGAACTGAGGTCTTCAGATCTATGAATGGGGGGGGGGGGGAGGCGGCAAGCAGGCTGGTGGAGGGCGCGGGCGGCACTAGGACCGGGAGGAGCGGCGCGGCGGCCTGCCATCAGCTCGGTGCAGGGCTCTGTCAGGGCAATTAGAGCTGCACCAGGCTGCGCCGTGCAGTGCTGCTGTCAGCCTTAATCTGCGCAGTGATGGGCAGCCCGAGATCCAAGCCGCAGCCCACAGGAAGCGCAGCCAGTGAGCCCTCATTGCTTTGACAGCTGCACTCATCTAGAAGGGACGCAAAACGCTCCGCTGTGCAGGCGGCGCCCCGCACCCGAGCAGGAAAGCGACCTAATGAGGGCTGGCGCTGCAGACCGAGCCGCCCGCCCGCCCGCCCTACAGCTCCTCGGAGCGGATGCGCTGCGAGCGCCGCGCCGGAGCCGCCTTGCCGGAGCTGCTCCTCGCCTCCATCGCCTCGCCGAAGAACCTGAAGATCGACGCGAAGCTCATCCAGGAGGTCAGCTCGTGCCGCTCCGTCCCTGCAGCGAGGAAAGCAAGCAACAGCACCGTCATTGCTGGAGGAGGAGGCTCTCGGTCCCCACCCCAGATGCAAGCCTCCCCACTGGAGTCCTTCGAAAAGCGCCACCGTGTGAGGTGCCCAAGTACCCACAACCCTTGCGCTCTGCGCCAAGGACTCCACTGGGGAGGCTCTGCCCCGGAACAAGAAGTCCTTGTTCAGGCTCAAAGGACTCCAGTGGGGAGGCTCTGCCTCACCTGCCTCCCCCCCCCCCACCGCAGGTCCAGATCTGCCAAGTGCTTACTGCAAGGTCACCAGGCACCACTCATACACACAGCCTTGTTCAAAGAGGGAGGCTCGCCTGTTTGCTGCAGGACCCTTGTTAGCCAGACAGAGGACCTGGGTTCAGGGCTTTCCTCTTGAGCCCCCTTCTCCCAGAGCAAACCCCTTGGAACACAGCGGCCCTTCTTCAGAGGATATGTGCCTGCGGAGAACGAAATCCTCATCGCTGAAATCATTGCAGGAACGCACCTCCGAGCAAACGCAGCCACGATTGGGCTCACGGTGACCAGATGTCATAAACCACAAAAGTGGACAAAATGCAGGCACCTCAAAATGTAGGACAACCAAGAAAAATGGAGGACATGACAAAATAAAAGCTAAAAACATTCATATATTGATTTCATGTGGTTGATTTAAACACTAGATTACTTATTATTAAATTTAAAACTATACTACATATAATTTATTAATTACAGTAAGACTAAGTGCTGCCTGCAGGGGCCTGCCTGTTCACAGGAAAAAGGAGGACATTTAAGATTTTTCCACACCATGAGGCTAAAAAGAGGATATGTCCTGGAAAAAGAGGACATCTGGTCACCCTGACTGGGCTGGAAAGGGAAGAGCCCAAGAGTGCAATCCTGGGTGTGTCTCCTCAAAAGTTAGTTTGACATTCAGTATGACTTTCAGCAAGGGTTGCAGCCCAGCTAAGGAGAAAAGGAAGAGGCTTTCTAATTAGTTCATTGAGAAAAGGTGAAGTGTCCCATCCTCTATTCCCAGCTTGAAGGTTTGCCTGTGGTTACTCAAGGTTGCACATCCTGAACGTGTGAGGCACGCCATTATTAAAGCAGTGTCAAATTTACTTCCCCTCCTCAAGTTACAGGTCATAGTAGGTATGTGCAAGCTCTTGATTTTAGAGGCAGGCTGCCTCTGATTGCCAGATGCAGGGGAGGGTACCAGGACACAGGTTGTGTCAGTTGTCTTTTGTGCTCCCTGAGGCATTTGATGGGCCACTGTGAGATATAGGAAGCTGAACTAGATGGGCCTTTGGCTTGATCCAGTGGGGCTCTTCTTATGTTCTTAAAAAATCAAAAGCAAAGAAACAACAAACCTTGGCCTGGGGGGAAAAATGCTGCTAACCAGCCTCAAACAGGAGAAGGCTCTCCTGGACTGATAAAGAGAAGAATTCTGTCTGCCTCTTCCTCTGGGAAACATCTGGATCTTTCCTACAGGAATTATTTTCATTTATATTTGCTTTAAAGTTCAAGATGCTTTATAAACAGCATCTTACTTGTCCTTATAACCATCATGCACTGCTCTTCCCTCTTTAGAAAAAGAACAAACTTGGGCTGGAACTAACAGCATTGAAATGTTCTCCAGGCAGTGAGGCAGGTTACCCACCCTGGACATCCAAAGTCACAGGTTGATTTGTCCTTATTTGGGTGACCAGCTGTAGAGGATCACTCCAGGACCTTTCCAGTACCTTTCTCCAGTACCTTTTCTGGAGATGAGGGAATTTTTGTAGTGGCAGCTTCTCTTTTCTCTCACCCTCCATGACAAGCTGTACCAGTCAACCCGCCTCTCCCTATGCATATTCTCCTGTCTGACAAGTTCTTTCACTATAGTTAGGAAATCAGAACTATCACAAAGAATTACTGTTTATTATTGTGCTCAATATACTGTTGTCTACACAGAACCTTCTCTTCAGTAGTGCAAGAAACCAACTGGAACTGGTAGTGGTGACACAGTCTTCCTCATCTTATGTAAACATATAGGATAAATCAGTTATAACAACAATGCACAGTATTTGCTAGAATTTAAACAACCTGGTATCTTAAGTCTGATTCAGAAAAGTGAGGGTACATTGGGGATTCTTTTTCTTGTTTTATGTTTTTCCCCCATTTTCACATTTGCTTGGATAAGGACTCCCCAAACCATTTACTATCCTGCATATTGCTTTTATAAACCAAACAGCAACAGTAAGACTAGTCTGAAATACCCTGAAATACCCCAGCAACCAGGTGTCCTGAAAGAGTTCAGAGCCCTTCCTAACGCATAATGCAATTATGCAGAGATGCTGCTGGGAAGCCTCCAGATCCCAGGCTCCTGTATGATACTTTAACATTGTTAATGATAATTCACCACTCTGTAATAGTAGGTCATTGCTATGGTTACTCTACAATGGTGCAACACTTTGCTTTCCCCTTCAGCTATTCGCTGAGACCTGGTAACCACATTTGTTGCCTAGCAACAGTTTTGTGAGAGTATCACAATCTGGGAGTTACAACAATAAAGGACATGATGGCCCTGGCCTACCCTGAAGGAGAGCTTGCCTGATGGGTGGTTGGGTGACTCTGGGATGGAAGTGATACACACAGAGACATACAAAAAACCCCAAGTCCCTGCTGGATCACACCAGTGGTACGATACCAGCATGCAATTATAAAGCCCCCCCCCCCCCAAACCAGCTTTCTTATTACTCCCACAAAGAGATCCCTCTCCAGAGGCAACCACTACAATAAAGACCCTTCTACAGTGCATATATGTCCCCCAACAGCGGCATGCTTTTCAAATCTAATTCACAGATATATTCCCCCACACCCTTTTAACACTTAAGGCAGGTCACTTCCCGCAAGGATAATTCCTCCACAGATGCCTTTTACAAAAGGCATCCGCTATCATAAGCACTTTTTAAACAAAGAATTTGTATCGCAGCAAACATCCAGAAGACCTTCTATTAGGACACAAAGAATTCACTGTCACACAAAGGAAAATATAGATGCAAAGGTACTTCACTGTCCACATCTCCAGCATAAGTCTTACCCAAAGATGCCTCATGCAACCTTTGGCATACTGATTCTGTTATTGGAAAAATCATCAACTGCCCAAATCAACTACTCTCCTTTTAAAACAGGTTGCCACAACAACATGTTGTTGCTTCCCTTCTCACTTTTGACTCCATGTAAACAGAACCCATGGGTAATCAATGATTTCCAGTCACAAATTCATTTCATTCTACGCATTAGCACTATAGGGAGCTTCTCTGGACAAGTATTTCCCACCCACCCACAGTACACTCATATCCCCCTTGTTGCTATAGATCTCTTAATCACACACACTCTCTCATTCCTATATACTGTACATTCATCTGTAAACATTTGCATTAAATTACTTGCAGGGAGATTTAGGTGTTTTATTATTTATCCGATACATTTTTTTTGTAAACAGCTATCTTCCAAATGCACATGACAAGAAAATAAGTGAGAGAAGCTAATTGTGCTTCTGTCTTTTCTCCCTCTCTCCTTCAATATGCAACCTACACTTTTCCTCAGAGGACATCATACTTATATGTGCAGTTATTACTAAGAATATGATCAACTTAAAATTTCCAATAGCAAAGATGAATCAATGGAAGGGGGGGTTATTTAGGGGTTACTGTCCCCTCCAATGTCTTTGCTAAAGAAACTAACTTACACACCAATAATCAAAAACATATGATGTTGGCAACCTTCAGTCTCATCTTTTAAAAACGGAGTAAGATAAAATTATTCTGGTTAGCATGTACTGCAGCAGCAAAAATGTCAGCTATGTCAAAAACTGCATTCTGTTTGCCAGCTCTCCCTGTATTGTTGCTTCAGGATCTTCTGGTAAAATGTTTTGTGCTCCAAGGTGAAAAATTTGGAGTAATGAAATCCACGCTGTATAGCCCATTTGGAGGAGAAGCCTGGATATGTTTCATTTGCAGAGATTATGATGCTTACTAAGCAAAACAGTTACTATATGTCATATTTGACAAATCATAAGGCATCAATATCTAGGAAAACAGACCCTGAAAGAGGGGTAAGTAAATAAGTAAGAGGGGCTACCCTCTTCTCCAGGAGCACTCTGGATTTCAGAGAAAATTCAAAATTCACTTCTACAAACAATAGTTCAGATTTGGAAATCTGTACTGTCATCTCTTATCTCAGTTTTGGATCAGCCATT
The DNA here is from genome assembly GCF_035046505.1 of Tiliqua scincoides. NCBI lineage: Eukaryota > Metazoa > Chordata > Lepidosauria > Squamata > Scincidae > Tiliqua > Tiliqua scincoides. Next base: position 40,624,209 of record NC_089822.1, read on the forward strand.
ATTTGTTGAGTTAAAAAAAAACAAAACCAGAAACAATTCAAGAATCAGGAAGCCAAAGGTAAGAGTCTTGAATGCTAATGGACTACCATTACAAAATACAAATTAGAGGAAAATTTGGCAGTAACTCCATACCATGGGTTGCAGTGCATCAAATATTGCGCTTTGCGACAAACAAGGTAGTGAAATAGAAAGCAACAAGGTTACCAACAAAGTTCAAAAATTAAATACAGCTTTAGATACAACAATCATGATCTACAAAATATTATTAGAAGAATCACTGGGTAACCAAGTTGCTCTACGTTTGTGTGGAGGAAAAAAGATGTGGAGAGGGAGATATCTGAGGCCACATGAAGTACACTATGGAGTAAACCCCCATAAAAGCCTGTCTGGTTAACTGTGAAAGAAAACCTGATAAATACTATACAGACCAGCAGTTTTCAAAGTTTTTCTTCTCATGGCACACTGACCTCTATGACTGTGCCTCTGGTGATACTCTTGTAGGTTCTGCAGTTCCGTTTCTAGGGCAGTGTTTCCCAACTTGGCAGTCACAGCCCCCCAGGGCAGGCATGTGTGTTTTTATTTGGGATGCCACCCCCTTACGGAGAGTAGCAGCTTGACCAGGGACCTATGGCACTTCTGGATTTTACTGCCATCTGTGCAAAACACATGTAAGTATAAAATGTCGGTGGCAGTTAAGTGAGTACCCGCCTTAAGGGAGCAGCATCCCAAACAAAGGTTGGGAACCACTCCTAACAGGGTAACCGTCTGTAGTATTGAATTGTCTGTCCCTCTTCCTCAGCCAGCTCTAAGGAGCTGGTGGAGGAATGGGACAGACAATAACTTACTACAGGCAGTTGCCCTAAAAACAGAGCCGCAGAACTCGGAAGAGTTTTTTAGTGATTTTCAAACACTGTGGTCCAAACCTGCTAACCGTTTATGGTACATTGGTTGAAAATTGCTGATAATATTATATTATTAATTATTATTATTATTATTATTAACAGTATTTATATACTGCTTTTCAACGAAAAGTTCACAAAGCGGTTAACAGAGAAAAGGAAATAACTAATGACTCCCTGTCCCAAAAAATCTAAAAAGGTGCAAAAGAACCAGCAGACAGCCACTAGAAAAGACACTGCTGGAGTGAGGAGGGCCTGTTTATTCTCCCCTTGCTAAATAAAAGAGGAGTACCCACTTGAAAAAGTGCCTCTTACTCAGTTAGCAGGGGCTAACAATATACAATTTATTACAACTTTAAAACAATGTCACATGAAAATAGAAAATCCAAAAAGTGGATGAGGATGTAATGTTTTAGGCACATTCAGACACATGTGGTGGGATGGTAGGAAAGTGTATACTTTATATAGAAAAGTACTGGCATGCATCGCTTAACAACCTTCCGCTTAACAACAGACCGCATATATGACAGTGGTCAAAGCACAATAAAGATGCTCTTAATGCAAAGAAGAGGTAATCTCCAGTAGCCTGTGCAGCCAAGTAATGTCTGACAGGGAGTGTCTATTTACACAACAAAGGCACTAGATCGGGATGAATGTTCACTTAATGACCTAATTGCATTACAACAGGGATTGGAGAACGAATCCCTGTCATTAAGTGACACACAATGGTATTTAAATTTCTATAATTATAAACCAAGATAGACCCAGAACCTGCTAGCATTATCATCACCATTTGATGTATCAAACAAGGATACTACATAGAGATTTCTGTGTGTGTGTGGACAGACAGACAGACAGATTTAACAATGGTTAGAAGTTGAAAATCCTTGGATAATATATCATTAGACATCTGATATAAAAGAGTATAGAGCATGAATGGAAAAAGTTACTGAGCAGTTACATGAAACTAAGGGTGCAATCCTAACCCACTTTCCAGCACGGACACAAGGGCAATGCAACTCCGAGGTAAGGGAACAAGCATTCCCTTACATTGAGGAGGCCTCCGTGAGTGCCATCCAATTGCAGGATGCAGCACACACCCCATTGGCAGAGCTATGCCAGCGCTGGAAAGTTGGTTAGGATTTGGGCGAAAGTTTCATAGAGATTCAGTTCACATTATTTTCAGTTCAGTATAGTATTATCATTTGTAAATAGATGAGATTGTTTGAAATTACCTCCAACATCTAATCAGTCTCACTGGAAAGATCTTCTACATTTGATCAAATTTGCCATGATTTGTGAATCCTGTTCTCCTTTTACAAAGATGCATTCTAACTACATTTCCTTCAACATGATTTGAAAAAAAGCATACTGAAAAAGCATACCACGTTATACATGGTTTCTTAAGTTTTAAGTGTATTATTGTAGCTTTGATATTAATATAATAAAATTCTATTATAAATAAAATACTTAGCTGTCTCCAAAAAAAGAAAGATTTCTAGTAGCAACTCTACATGCTACCTTTCTACAAAACCAATTCAGAAGTTTGAATCTAGAGGACCTGATGATTCAATGGGCTGAAGCAATTTTAACTTCTCATTCTCTCTTATCCAGTAACAATCTCACTGATGGATGAACCATTTCCCTTGTGGTAAAATCACTACAATGGCTTTCTACAATTATGATGATCTGTTGCTTGACTAGGATTACTCTAAAATCCTAGCTCCCTCATCTTGTCACATATAAATGCTGGCCATTTGTAACATTTGAGATGCCAAATTTTGTTCATGGATATTCAGTGAACATGGGGGGAGGGGAAGAGGACACATATTCCCAAAATTTCACAGTTTACAGATTATGGGCACCATCCATGGGGATGTTAAAATGAATTTCTTACTATTTAACAATTTTGCCAAATGCAAAAGCAGGTGACTCAAAAACATAAGCTGGGCAGTGAAATCCTAACTTGCGTTGGAATGGGGAGGCCAGCAAGCTTGCCTGTATCCAGCACATGCTTGGGGCTGAAAGTGGCTCAGCCCGGGGCAAGGCGAATTGCTTCCCCTTACCCTGGGGAGAGCCGCTGCAGCTCTATTTGGGCTACTTGGAGCAACTTGGAGCTGCCCTGAACTTCTGGGAATGGGGTCAGGATCTGGCATAAGTGCCAGGTCCTGGCCCAAACCCCTGCTCTCCTGCCCATGGGCCCGCCTGCCTTCTTCCTCTGCAGAACACCTCTCTCCTGCCCTCCCCTCACCCCCCAGACCTTCCTGGCACAGATCTACCTTCCTCTGTTGGCAAGGAGGCTGGATGCAGCCTTCACAGGCTAGTGCACATCCTTGCACCAGCCCAGCAGATACTCAAGGAGACTTTACAGCAAGTTTGTGACCGCCCAGGATGGTACAAAGGACTTGCGCCAGTCTTAGGCTTGTGCTCTAAGAGTCCAATCATATCTGACTTACCAGCACCAGTGCAGCTACAATGCAGCCCCAAGATAAAGAAATCAACATTCCCTTACGTTAAGGAGGCCTCCATCATTGTCCCTCCACTGCAGGATGCAGCACATGCCCTATGGGCACAGCTGCATTGGTGCTGAAAGGTTGGATAGGACTGGGTATTAAATAATAGTAAGATGTCATAGGCATAAGACCTACGATAGCGAGTGGTAGTTCTCGCAACACTAAAAAGAGAGAGTATGAAAAGAGACGCTAAATATTGACAAAATCATAATGAATCAGACAGAAGACTATGGATAGGAATATGAATACCCAGTGTAGACCCTCAAAAGCATTTTGTGGTTTGTATATATTAGAACACAATTCTAATGGTGCACTTGGCCAGTGCAAGTCCCTTGCACTGGCTTGGGAGTGTTGCAAACATGCCGCAAAGCACGTTTGCATCTCCTTGGGTGTTGGATGGGCTGGTACATGCTCCAGCCCAAGGAGGCTGCATTCAGACTCCACTGTGCCGACAAAAGGTAAGTTCACACTGGCCAGCGCAGAGGTCTGGTGGGGCATGGGAAGGGCAGGGAGGAGGCATTTTGGGACGGGGAGGGTGGGCAGTGGGTGGGCAGTGGGCAGTGGGCAGGACCATGGGTGGGCAGCAGGAGAGCAGGGGTGGGACCAGGACCCAGCAATTTGTTCCAGATTCTGACCCCATTCCCGGGCAGTGCGGCACAGCTCCAGACTGCTCAGATCTGCGCCACCTCTTTAGGAGGTGCAGATCCGAGTAGACACGTTGGGACTGCTGCAGCTCTCCCTAGGGTAAGGAGAAGTGTTTCCTCTTGTCCTGGGCTGAGCCACTTGCATCCCAAAACTTGCTCTGGGGCAGGCCTGCCGGCCTCTCTGTTCCAGCATAAGTTAGGATGGCGCTGTTAATCTTATATTTTTCTACAACATCTGCAATGAAGAATTTGCTGAGGGAAGATGAGAGACAGGGCAAAGAACATTTTCTCTCTGTTATACTCTCATTCTTCATACTGATCCAAATAAGGAAATCCACATGGGGAAGGAAGTTTCCACTGGCATGTATCACTTGTTGATTCGCTAACCAGGGGGTAAGCTGGATTGGCATCCAAATACATAGCTCAGCAAGCATGTTGTCTGTTTATAGTGCATTGCTTTCAACACGATGCACATCCAAATGTGCTTTACACTGAAAATCCAGTAGAGACAGGCAGATGTCTGTGTCAGGCATGCATCAGACCCCTTTACTTGGACTCCAAGCTGAAGGGAAGCAAGCAGCAAAGTGTTTGCTTCCATTCAGCCTAACTCCCACCAACTGTCAGTTGAGAACTGCTTTCTACTGCCAATGCTCAGAGGCTGCATTAGGGCAGTGTGCATGTGCACCAGTCACTCACCATTCTGGCTTTGTTAAATAACAGGCATTGGGGGAGGGGGGCGCATTCCTATGCATATCAAGAATGTAAATAAATCAATAAATCAAATGGTTTTTGCATCCTTCTGATATGCAACACTGACCATGCCCCTGGATCCCTTTTGGCTCTTAGCACATCTGTACACAATAATGCACTTTATTGTTAAGGAAAGTGATGTAAAATTTAAGAGACATTGGACTTTAGCTGCACATTTCTATGGGCAACAAGCTATATCAACCAAAATACCCTGGAGGCACCTTTTTGCTACAGAAGAACCTTTCTGAAACTGTCAACCCTGCTGAAGACACTTATTGAAACATGTTGGGCTAACTGTATTGATAAAAATGGGCTCTTGGCATTATTTGAGTGTCATTTCCTCTCAACTTTTTAGCTGTTTCTGGTGCTGCTCCCCCTTTTTTGCTTAGTGATAATGAGCATAATCACTGCTAATAAAGCCGATAGCTAATAAAGGCACCCCCTTTCTTGGTCTATAGAGGTCTATATAATAACTTCATGAAATATCAGTTGGCGAAAAAAATGTAGTTAGATATCTGTAATCAAAGACATTGATTGTGGTGGAGCTAAAATGATGAAAACAGCATCACAAGGGGAGGTAACTATTAGTATAAATTCTTTGCAAAAGATAGAATGGTTAGGAAATGGAAGAAAATATGAAGTATTTGTGAATAAAAACTATTTAAATTCAGTGCAACTGAATTGAGCAATACAATACGCACACATAATAATGACACAGGACAACTTTGAGAAATAAATCGTAGGGGACAGAAACATTCTGAGAAGTATGGTATAATGAGAGGGTGTATTAAAATCAATGAGTGGCAGATGGCTAGAGCATTCTGGAATACGCTACCATCAAGATTTTCAATTGTATCAGAAGCAGTGAACACAAAGAGCCCATATAGTTTCACAGGGGACTACTTCAAGATATGGAAGAAAATAACTGCTTAGGAAAAGAAGAATATGTGAGATAACCAATTTAAAAATCTGAAGAGGTATTTAAGGAGGCAATTTAAAGAGAAAGGCAAGAAAAAGGCAAAATGGTTCCATATAAGTCAAAAGGATTAAGGGAAGAGCTTTAATTTAAGGGAAAAATAAGTAATAAAAATAAAGTGGATTTATTAATGAGATGAAATAGATAATTTATCTAAAAGGGTACGATTGAGAACAGCTTTAATATCAGTCTAACAATAAAGAAAAGTAGTACTGACAAACAATGAAAACTTATCAATATAGCTGTTGCATTAGGAAAAAAATAGATGAGGGAATTCTTAGAAAAATTTAATATACAAATCAGCAGGTCTGGATGACAAGCATCACAAAGTCGTAAGGGAATTAGTTAATGAATTTGCTGAACTACTGGCAATTATTTCTGAAAACTCATGCAGAATAAGGAAGATACCAGAGCCCTGGCGTGGGTGGAAAGCAACTATTGTATTACTTTAAAAATAAGAAAAGAAATTACTGTGTGGTAAATTTAACTGCAATTCTGGGAAAAAAATAACAGTACATCTTAAAAGGAAAAAACCACACACACCTACAGGGTTATGAGAAATTTAGGAATAAACAGAAGCAGATCTGTCAATAATAATTATATCAAACTGAATTACTAAGTATATAAGCAAAGAGGTTAACTAAATTAGTGATTTCAATGCTTGTTTTCCCTAGTATAAGAAAGGCCTTCCTGAAATTGCATGCAAAGAATTGCAGCTTTTATTAACTTTATGGGCCAAGAAAGTTCCATTTCTATCCTTCTTGAGATAGATAGAGCTACTTTATTGTTCTTCTCAAACCATGATATATATACATGACCCAAAAGTAGGTGGACAGTAGGTGGAATAAATGTTATCATTTACTGTCCACCTATCCTGTATATATATAGAGAGAGAGCTGCAATATTTCTAAAACTAGAAAAATACAGTAGTTCCAGCTTAGAGAACCTCCTGTGCAGCACTGGGATACATGCAAGGAACTCCTTGCCTCACAGAAGTTTGACAGCACTGATCAACCTGTTGGGGAAGAAGGTGACAAGAACCAGACACCTCAATCAGCACTGTTAGACTTAACAGAGACAATGTATTTTTTGCATTGCCTCTGAGGGGCAGATCATGCAACTCCTTGATGCAGAAGGAGTTTGCTGTTCTGTCCTATTCTCTTCTGCGTGTGAGTGGCCTTGATTCTGAAAGTGAAGCACAGAAGCCTGTGTCCAGGCAATGAGAGTTCTTGCTGGACTGGACACATGAATCTGGGTTTTATTTTTTACCTCAATGCTTTTGTTTTGTAGATTATCTAGGTATACGATAACATCTTTAAGATATTATCCAGAGATACAATGAATATCTTCTTATGAATAGCGGTGTCATAAATAATAGCCTAAAAATGGGTATGCCAGCATACAGGGCTGTACCTGTACCTGTCTGCAGATGCGTGTGGCCTCTGGGAACCAAGTGCCTCGGGAACTAAGTGCCAGGTAAGGCACGAGAGTTTAGCATCTGGGCGAGAAGAAGGCAAGGAGACCTCTGAGTTTTGGAGAAGGAGAGGAGGAGGAGCAGGAGGAGGAGGTAAGTGTACTCATTCTAACGCTTTGTCTTTCTAACTCCCTGTCTTCTAACCTCAACCTTACCTTTAAATCAACCTTAAATCAAAATTGAAAGTTAGCACCTAAGGGAGGTACATAGGTCTACTCTGAGCAGGAGCAGAGTCCTACTCGTGAGTAAGAGCAGAGTCCTACTCATGAGTAAGAGCCCAAGGGTCAGGCATTTAAATCAAAGTTGAAAGTTAGCTGTACCTAAGGTAGCACCTAATCGAAGGAAGGGAGGAGGATAAAGTGAAAAGCAGGTTTTTCTACTTGTTTAAATTAAACCTATACTTAACCCAAGTTAAACTTAATCTAAGTTAGAACATAACCTAAACAGGTCAGTAAATTGGGACACAGGATCTAGAGAGCAATAAATAATTAAACAAACCCAAATAAAAACTAGCTTGAGGTTACAAAAACAGTCCAGCCTAAGAGAACAGAACTAGGAGGGAAAGAACCTAGGAAGGGGCAATTCCCAACCCATTAAGAGCCCCATTAGGCTAATCCAAGCAGTCCATTCAGGAGCCTGCAGAGTAGGTCACGCCCATCAGCAGCCATTTGCCTTCCTGAGCTTTTGTAAACTCACCTGGGAAGGCCAGCCCCCTTTCAATCAGGAAGGAAGGAGGGAGGAGGAGCCAGCCAGGAGTATAAAGCTAGGCCGGCCATCGCGTGAGCCTCTCTGCAGACGCGTGTGGCCTCTGGGAACTAAGGCCTCGGGAACTAAGTGCCAGGTAAGGCACGAGAGTTTAGCATCTGGAAGAGTTCAGCAGCAGGGCGAGGAGGCCAGGGCCCCATACACTGCCCTTCCTCTTCCCTTGAGAAGAGGGCTGCTATCCAGTGTACAGTTTTTAAAAGGACCCCTAAATAAAACAACAACAACAACAACAACAACAAAGCTATGCAGTCAGACAGCCAGCAGCAGGGTGGGGGCTATCCAGTGTTCTGCATCAAGTGCCACATGTATGATTATATGCCTCTGGGGCATAAGTCATGGGTGTGTCCTCGGTGCAAGGAGCTCCAGGGTCTCAGGGAACGCATCCGCTCCCTTGAAGCCTTGGTGGCCGACCTGGAGAAGTGCAGGCAGGCAGAGGAGGACCGTGGGGAGACTTCCGGAGACGATCAGGCTTCGTCCCAACCTCAGGCGTGCAGCTCCTCAGCTGCCCGGGTGGGAAGTCTCGGGACTGGAGGACGTCATCCTGGAGAGGAGGGAAACAATCCCCTGGGGGGACCCCTTCTCCAGGGGATGGGCCCGTATCCGAGCGCACTCGGGATACTCCTCAGTGGGAGGGGGGTCGGGGGCTTCTTGTAGTGGGGGATTCGATTATTAGAAACATAGAGAGGGGGTTTGCGACGGATGTGAGGACCGCATGGTGACTTGCCTGCCTGGTGCGAAGGTTGCGGACATCACTTCTCGTCTAGACAGGCTAGTAGACAGTGCTGGGGGAGAGGTAGTGGCTGTGGTGCATGTTGGCACCAACAACGTGGGCAAGTGTAGCTGGGAGGTCCTGGAGGCCAAATTTAGGCTTTTAGGCAGGAAGCTGAAAGCCAGGACCTCAAAGGTAGCGTTCTCTGAAGTGCTACCTGTTCCACGCACAGGGCCAGCTAGGCAGGCAGAGATCAGGGGTCTCAATGCGTGGATGAGACGGTGGTGTAGGGAGGAGGGGTTTAGATTCGTTAGGCACTGGGGAACTTTTTGGGACAAGCAGGGCCTGTACAAGAGGGACGGGCTCCACTTGAACCAGAATGGAACCAGACTGCTGGCGCATAACATTAAAAAGGTGGCAGAGCAGCTTTTAAACTGATCCCTGGGGGAAGGCCGACAGGAGCCGAGGGGCAACCGGTTCGGGACTCCTCATCCCTATGGGATGAGGATGGGGAGGTTAGAGAACAAGACAAAGGCAGAGTAGGAGAAGAAATTGGGAAAGGTAGGGTGATGGGATGTGATAGACGGTTTGGCACAATGAGAGGATGCGGGGACAAAGGAGCGAATAAGCAGCCCATCCTGGGGCATTCCGTGTATAAATGCTTTTATGCGAATGCCCGAAGTCTACGAGCAAAGGTGGGAGAACTGGAATGTCTGGTGACAAGGGAAAATATTGACATAGTGGGCATAACGGAAACCTGGTGGAATGCGGAGAATCAGTGGGATACCCCAATCCCGGGCTATAAACTCTACAGGAGGGACAGGCAGGGGCGTGTTGGAGGTGGGGTGGCCGTTTATGTTAAGGAAGGGATAGAATCCAGCAAAGTAGAGATTGAAGGTGGGTCTGACTCCACCGTAGAATCTCTGTGGGTTAAATTACCAGGCTTGTGCAGCGATGTAATACTGGGGGCGTGCTATCGTCCTCCAGACCAGAAATCAGATGGGGACCTTGAAATGAGGAAACAGATCAGGGAGGTGACAAGGAGGGACAGGGTTGTAATCATGGGGGACTTCAATTATCCTCATATTGACTGGGTCAATTTGTGTTCTGGTCACGATAAGGAAACCGGATTTCTTGACATGCTAAATGACTGTGGCTTAGATCAGCTAGTCACGGAGCCCACCAGAGGACAGGTGACTCTGGATTTAATATTGTGCGGTACACAGGACCTGGTTAGAGATGTAAATGTTACTGAGCTATTGGGGAACAGTGATCATGCTGCGATCCGTTTTGACGTGCACGTTGGGGGAAGAATACCAGGCAAATCTCTAACAAAAACCCTTGACTTCCGACGGGCGGACTTCCCTCAAATGAGGAGGCTGGTTAGAAGGAGGTTGAAAGGGAGGGTAAAAAGAGTCCAGTCTCTCCAGAGTGCATGGAGGCTGCTTAAAACAACAGTAATAGAGGCCCAGCAGAGGTGTATACCGCAAAGAAAGAAGGGTTCCACTAAATCCAGGAGGGTGCCCGCATGCCTAACCAGCCAAGTTACAGAGGCTGTGAAGGGCAAGGAAGCTTCCTTCCGTAAATGGAAGTCTTGCTCTAATGAGGAGAATAAAAAGGAACATAAACTGTGGCAAAAGAAATGTAAGAAGGTGATACTGGAGGCCAAGCGAGACTATGAGGAACGCATGGCCGGCAACATTAAGGGGAATAATAAAAGCTTCTTCAAATATGTTAGAAGCAGGAAACCCGCCAGAGAAGCAGTTGGCCCTCTGGATGGTGAGGGAGGGAAAGGAGAGATAAAAGGAGACTTAGAGATGGCAGAGAAATTAAATGAGTTCTTTGCATCTGTCTTCACGGCAGAAGACCTCGGGCAGATACCGCTGCCCAAACGGCCCCTCCTGACCGAGGAGTTAAGTCAGATAGAGGTTAAAAGAGAAGATGTTTCAGACCTCATTAATAAATTAAAGATCAATAAGTCACCGGGCCCTGATGGCATCCACCCAAGGGTTATTAAGGAATTGAAGAATGAAGTTGCAGATCTCTTGACTAAGGTATGTAACTTGTCCCTCAAAACAGCCACGGTGCCAGAAGATTGGAGGATAGCAAATGTCACGCCTATTTTTAAAAAGGGAAAGAGGGGGGACCTGGGAAACTATAGGCCAGTCAGCCTAACATCCATACCGGGTAAGATGGTGGAATGCCTCATCAAAGATAGGATCTCAAAACACATAGACGAACAGGCCTTGCTGAGGGAGAGTCAGCATGGCTTCTGTAAGGGTAAGTCTTGCCTCATGAACCTTATAGAATTCTTTGAAAAGGTCAACAGGCATGTGGATGCGGGAGAACCCGTGGACATTATATATCTGGACTTTCAGAAGGCATTTGACACGGTCCCTCACCAAAGGCTACTGAAAAAACTCCACAGTCAGGGAATTAGAGGACAGGTCCTCTCATGGATTGAGAACTGGTTGGAGGCCAGGAAACAGAGAGTGGGTGTCAATGGGCAATTTTCACAATGGAGAGAGGTGAAAAGTGGTGTGCCCCAAGGATCTGTCCTGGGACCGGTGCTTTTCAACCTCTTCATAAATGACCTGGAGACAGGGTTGAGCAGTGAAGTGGCTAAGTTTGCAGACGACACCAAACTTTTCCGAGTGGTAAAGACCAGAAGTGATTGTGAGGAGCTCCAGAAGGATCTCTCCAGACTGGCAGAATGGGCAGCAAAATGGCAGATGCGCTTCAATGTCAGTAAGTGTAAAGTCATGCACATTGGGGCAAAAAATCAAAACTTTAGATATAGGCTGATGGGTTCTGAGCTGTCTGTGACAGATCAGGAGAGAGATCTTGGGGTGGTGGTGGACAGGTCGATGAAAGTGTCGACCCAATGTGCGGCGGCAGTGAAGAAGGCCAATTCTATGCTTGGGATCATTAGGAAGGGTATTGAGAACAAAACGGCTAGTATTATAATACCGTTGTACAAATCTATGGTAAGGCCACACCTGGAGTATTGTGCCCAGTTCTGGTCGCCGCATCTCAAAAAAGACATAATGGAAATGGAAAAGGTGCAAAAGAGAGCGACTAAGATGATTACGGGGCTGGGGCACCTTCCTTATGAGGGAAGGCTACGGCGTTTGGGCCTCTTCAGCCTAGAAAAGAGACGCTTGAGGGGGGACATGATGGAGACATACAAAATTATGCAGGGGATGGACAGAGTGGATAGGGAGATGCTCTTTACACTCTCACATAATACCAGAACCAGGGGACATCCACTAAAATTGAGTGTTGGGCGGGTTAGGACAGACAAAAGAAAATATTTCTTTACTCAGCGTGTGGTCGGTCTGTGGAACTCCTTGCCACAGGATGTGGTGATGGCATCTAGCCTGGACGCCTTTAAAAGGGGATTGGACAAGTTTCTAGAGGAAAAATCCATTATGGGGTACAAGCCATGATGTGTATGCGCAACCTCCTGATTTTAGAAATGGGTTATGTCAGAATGCCAGATGCAGGGGAGGGCACCAGGATGAGGTCTCTTGTTATCTGGTGTGCTCCCTGGGGCATTTGGTGGGCTGCTGTGAGATACAGGAAGCTGGACTAGATGGGCCTATGGCCTGATCCAGTGGGGCTGTTCTTATGTTCTTATGTACCAACTCAGTGCAACAAGCTCTAGGATTGTACCAATGACATAGGCAGACAGGTCAGAACACATTTGAGGGTACAGTTATGCTATAAGTGAAGAAAGAAAAAGAAAGAAGGAAATATGTAATTTGGTAGGACTGGGATTCTACCAAAGAATAGCTAATTCTAAATAATAACAGTAACAACAGGTTGAGTACCCTGAATGGAAGTGCTGGCCAATATGGTATTCAGTGGTGATCTATCCACAGTGCTGCCAGGGGCCACAATCGCAAGCTATTGCCCCCCACTGGTGGAATTGCCACCCCTCCACCAGTCAGGCTGCCATCCCCTGTCTCCCTTTCGGAGGCCTGGAGAAGTCATGCGCTGCCTCTGTGACCCTCTGAAGGCCTTGTAAAGCCTCAGAATGCCTTCTAAGGGCATCAACACTTCTGGTTTCCTTCATGAAACCGGAAGTAATGTTTTTCGGCCCTCTGAGGACTTTACAAGGCGTTCGGATGGTTGGGGAGGCAACGCATGGCTTCTCAAGCCTTCAGAATGCTTCTGGGGGAAAGGCCCTCAGGGGCGGCCCTCAGATTGGCGTGCCGGCTGACTGAGTGCTGCAGGGGGATGGGTGGATGGCGGCGTGGTGCTGGCCCCCCAAGCCTGGCCGTCCCAGGCATGTGTCCCCCTTGCCCCCTCTCAGGCACACCTCAGATGGTATTTTTAAAAATTTTTAATATTTTTAAAAATTAATAATAGGTTAATTCCACATTAAGTCACAAAATTAATTACCAAATGATACATTAAAAGAAATGTAAAGCAAACATAAATGATTGAGAAATAGCCCTATGATATATTCAATTTTTCAGCAGGAAATAGACAACAAAGAAATGGTATTATATTTGCAGAAATGGTTACCAAAAGTTAACCATGCTGTTTAAAATAATATTTATAATTCAACAGTTCTGGATTTTTTTCACAGCAGGACACAAATAAGTTATAATGAAGTTTTGGTTCTTTTGGCTTTTGTTTGGTGAGAAGGAGCTCCTTAAACTGATATTCCTGACTTTTGCTAAGCTTACAACTTCCTCTACTTTCAGGAGCAGAGTCAGAACCTCCATAATTTCTCTATGCAGTGACTACCTGTGTACAGGGCGACCAGATATAATGGAAGACAGAGTGCCTATACCTTTAACCATTGTATAAAGGAGGGAATTTTGGCAGGTGCAGCTCAACATGGAAGGGTTTAAAAAGCTGCACCTGCCAAAATTCCCTCTTCTATACAATGGTTAAAGGTATAGGCACTCTGTCCTCCACTGTATCTGGTCTTTGGTACTTAATCCTTGGCATAGCCACATCCCATTAAGACTAACAAAAACTAAAATTTCATTATTAGAGTGTTTTCTTTTCCTGATGTTTATTTCTAGTTTGAAACATATACTTAATTTAAAGATGCAGCACATTTCTTCTCAAACTCTTGAAGTGATCTCCAGCAGTATTAAAAATGTATTAATACTAAAAATGGAATTTAAAAATATTCCAGAGGAAAGTAATAGTTAAAGTGCTATCCTCTGTATGCTTAAAGTACCATCCACTGTATTCAACAGGACTTACCACAGACACTCGAGTATAAGTTAATCTCACAGATAAGTTGAGGACAGCTTTTGAGCAAAAATCATGGAATTTTCTGTGACCCTTAGATAAGTTGGGGGGGGGGATGTGTTAAACTTAGAGGGGAGTCTGACTATAGTTTTGTCTGATTTTACCTAAAACCAGATCCTGAAAAATAACCTATCAGTAATTGTTACCTAAGAACTATACAGTCTCTATTAAAAATTTAGTTAGTAAAAGATCATAAGATATATGTTTTATTCATTAACTTTTAAAATTCTGGCCGTCACAAGCTTTTTGTAAACACTATCAGAGTAAGTGCTCTGTAAACAACGTACCAGTAGAACCATTAAACAAATCCTTCTTTACAGTGCCTGGTGTGTTCAGCACTACATATAATATACAATATATAACACATAACTGGGAGCTTGCAATTGAATTCACAGTGGAGAGACAAGCAACAAGGAATGAGCATGAGCAAGTGCAGCTACACATAGCTGCAACCCTGTTTACTCAGAAGTAGATCTCTTTGCTTTCCATGGATGTTATTCTTAAGTAATGATGCACTGAGTTATAGCCTTGGACTTTGTTTCAAATGGAAATGAAGATTACATCCTGGTGTTTAAAAAACCAAAATTCTGCCAAACATTTGTAAAATGGAATGAGGCTGAAGAAGGGTCTGCTAAAGAGAATGAGGCTTGTTTAATAAATAGAAGCCTTGAGCCCTGGCTTACTTTTTTTCTCAACAGGAAAATAAAAGGTTAACTTTGGCTGCAGCTTGCCCTGGAGGGGTTGCTGTGGAGACTAAGGGCCCAATCCTATCCAATTTTCCAGTGCTGGTGCAACTGTGCTAAGGGGGCATGTACTGCATCTTATAGTGGGGCAGCAGTCACAGAGGCCTCCTTAAGGTATAGGAACATTTGTTCCCTTACCATGGGGCTGCATTGTAGCTGCACCAGGGCTGGAAAATTGGATAGGATTGGGCCCTAATAGCACTCTAATTATCTCTGCATTGTCCTCTTGCTTCTCCCCTGCACTGATCTGCATGAACAGCCTTGATCTCTGAGTGACCTGGCAAACAAGGTGAGCAGATGATCTAAGCTTGATTTGTTGGCATAAATTTCTCACCTTATAGGTGAGTTCCAGATCTCCACTCACCTGCCCCACTCCTCCTCAACAACACCCCTGGCCTGATATGCAGGAATGGATCTTTCGTACAAATCTATGTCTGCAGAGAATGTTTCCAAGTTAATATATTTCCCCTTAGATGTTGACTCCAATAGTAACTTAACAATTTTGTAAGGTTCCAGGGACACCTGTGACTTTTAGTAACTTCCAGCTGTTCCAATCTAGTGAAATTCAGTTCAGTTGGATAACTTTACAGGCAATAAAAACTATGCTATGTGTGCCTTTAAAAAAGAAAAATGTGCAGGTACTATGATCAGTAATAACTTGAAAGTTATCCATACCATGCCATCACCTGACCAGCAGAGGGGTATCTAGAAGCTAGTTCTGAAAAATTAGTTGCTAGATAAGGGACAAGGGTTATTAGATAAGGGCTCAGAGCAGCTTGCAAGCAGGTGTGCCAGATTGCACCCTCTGGCCTTCACATCTCTGCCTTTTTCTGAAGCCTCTTTAATTCTTCCAAACCTTTATTTCATGTTCACAGATGGAGACCTATCTTTCCAACATGTTCACCAGATGCAACTGAGTGAGTATACTAAAGGACAGCTGGCATAGAAAGTAGGAAGCAGTCCTAGCTTGAATTTCTTTTCTTTCACAAACCACAGGAAAACTATTCCGGAGTTTGCTATATGTGAAAAAAAAACATACAAACACCTTTCTGATTTCAGTTTTGTTGCCAATGATTACTTGTATGAATAATTGTATATATAAGCCTAAATAGTTCATTTCCCTTCCTGTAATACAGTGGTACTTAACCTTTTATGGGCCATGGACCCCTTTGAGAATCTGATGAAAAGCTATGGACCTCAGAAAAATACACAAACATATACACACAATATTTCTTTTTTGCACATGGTTCATGCCCTGAAAGCCCACTCACAGACTCCAGATTAAGAATCCCTGCTGCAGAACTTCCTGTAATATGTTTATAGACTGCTACCACATTGCCTCTCAGTGCCCTTCTGCTAAGTTAAAGTGAACATCTTTTAAAATATCTACTGAGAAGGTAAATTCTACATTACTTAAAACATCGTGGTTTTCTTTCTATTCCAGCTTGAATAAATCATTTTTTAAACATGTGTAACCAACAAAATCCGTTTCGGATGTGGATTCACTAGTACAAGGGCACCAAGAACTCCCTGTTCCTATATAAATAACTTGCCTAATAACTATGCACTCTTTGCATGTGATCACACATTGGTGGCTCAGATTCATCTTGTGAACAGCCCATATCCTGAGACCCTTTCTCCTTCTCATTTGTTTGTATATTAGAACATAAGAACAGCCCCACTGGATCAGGCCATAGGCCCATCTAGTCCAGCTTCCTGTATCTCACAGCGGCCCTACCAAATGCCCCAGGGAACACACCTGATAACAAGAGACCTGCATCCTGGTGCCCTCCCTTGCATCTGACATAGTCCATTTCTAAAATCAGGAGGTTGCACATGGCTTGTAACCCGTAATGAATTTTTCCTCCAAAAACTTGTCCAATCCCCTTTTAAAGGCGTCCAGGCCAGACACCATCACATCCTGTGGCAAGGAGTTCCACAGACCAACCACACACTGAGTAAAGAAATATTTTCTTTTGTCTGTTCTAACTCTCCCAACACTCAATTTTAGTGGATGTCCCCTGGTTCTGGTGTTATGTGAGAGTGTAAAGAGCATCTCTCTATCCACTCTGTCCATCCCCTGCATAATTTTGTATGTCTCAATCATGTCCCCCCCTCAGGCGCCTCTTTTCTAGGCTGAAGAGGCCCAAACACCATAGCCTTTCCTCATAAGGAAGGTGCCCCAGCCCAGCAGTCATCTTAGTGGTTCTCTTTTGCATCTTTTCCATTTCCACTATGTCTTTTTTGAGATGCGGCGACCAGAACTGGACACAATACTCCAGGTGTGGCCTTACCAGTGATTTGTACAACGGCATTATAATATTAGCCGTTTTGTTCTCAATACCTTTTCTAACTATCCCAAGCAGAGAATTGGCCTTCTTTACTGCTGCCACACATTGAGTCGACACTTTCATCGACCTGTCCACCACCACCACAAGATCTCTCTCCTGATCTGTCACAGACAGCTCAGAACCCATCAGCCTATATCTAAAGTTTTGATTTTTTGCCCCAATGTCCATGACCTTACACTTACTGACATTGAAGCGCATCTGCCATTTTGCTGCCCATTCTGCCAGTCTGGAGAGATCCTTCTGGAGCTCCTCACAATCACTTCTGGTCTTGACCACTCGGAAAAGTTTGGTGTCGCCTGCAAACTTTACCACCTCACTGCTCAACCCTGCCTCCAGGTCATTTATGAAGAGGTTGAAGAGCACCGGTCCCAGGACAAATCCTTGGGGCACACCGCTTTTCACCTCTCTCCATTGTGAAAATTGCCTATTGACACCCACTCTCTGTTTCCTGGTCTTCAACCAGTTCTCAATCCATGAGAGGACCTGTCCTCTAATTCCCTGATTGTAGAGTTTTTTTAGTAGCTTTTGGTGTGGGACCGTGTCGAACGCCTTCTGAAAGTCCAGATATATAATGTATATGGGTTCTCCCACATCCACATGCCTGTTGACCTTTTCAAAGAATTCTATAAGGTTCATGAGGCAAGACTTACCCTTACAGAAGCCATGCTGATTCTCCCTCAGCAAGGCCTGTTCGTCTATGTGTTTTGAGATTCTATCTTTGATGAGGCACTCCACCATCTTACCAGGTATAGATGTTAGGCTGACCAGCCTATAGTTTCCCGGGTCCCCCCTCTTTCCCTTTTTAAAGATAGGTGTGACATTTGCTATCCTCCAATCTTCTGGCACCATGGCCGTTTTGAGGGACAAGTTGCATATTTTAGTCAAGCAATCAGCAACTTCATTCTTCAATTCCTTAATAACTCTTGGGTGGATGCCATCAAGGCCCGGTGACTTATTGATCTTTAATTTATCAAAGAGGTCTGAAACATCTTCTCTTTTAACCTCTATCTGACTTAATTCCTCAGGGGGGACCGTTCGGGCAGCGGTATCTGCCCAAAGTCTTCTGCCGTGAAGACAGATGCAAAGAACTCATTTAATTTCTCTGCCATCTCTAAGTCTCCTTTTATCTCCCCTTTCCCTCCCTCACCATTCAGAGGGCCAACCACTTCTCCTGCGGGTTTCCTGCTTCTAACATATTTGAAGAAGCTTTTATTATTCCCCTTAATGTTGCTGGCCATGCGTTCCTCATAGTCTCGCTTGGCCTCCTGTATCACCTACTTACATTTCTTTTGCCACAGTTTATGTTCTTTTTTATTCTCCTCATTAGGGCAAGACTTCCATTTATGGAAGGAAGCTTCCTTGCCCTTTACAGCCTCTCTAACTTGGCTGGTTAGCCATGCGGGCACCCTCCTGGATTTAGTGGAACCCTTCTTTCTTTATGGTATACACCTCTGCTGGGCCTCTATTACTGTTGTTTTAAGCAGCCTCCATGCACTCTGGAGAGATTGGACTCTTTTTACCTTCCCTTTCAACCTCCTTCTAACCAGCCTCCTCATTTGAGAGAAGTCCACCCATTGGAAGTCAAGGGTTTTTGTGAGAGATTTGCCTGGTATTCTTCCACCATGTCCCCCATGTCTTCAGGCCATGTCGAAACGGATCGCAGCATGATCACTGTTCCCCAATGGCTCAGTAACATTTACATCTCTAACCAGGTCCTGTGTACCGCACAATATTAAATCCAGAGTCACCTGTCCTCTGGTGGGCTCCATGACTAGCTGCTCTAAGGCACAGTCATTTAGCATGTCAAGGAATCCGGTCTCTTTTTCGTGACCGGAACACAAATGATGAGCCCCTAGCCACCAAACAAAGACCTTACACTTACTTACTTATTTATTTTTAAACTTCAGTTCAGGAGATTATTAACTTCACCCAGCATAGTTTCCACATCCTTCCCTGGACTGACAACGCCTCCTAGCTTTGACATCAGCAGCAATTTCTTTAAACCAGTGGTTCTCAAGCATTTAGCATCGAGGCCCACTTTTCAGAATGAGAATCTGTCAGGACCCACCGGAAGTGATGTCATGACCAGAAGTGACATCATCAAGCAGGAAAATTTTTAGCAATCCTAGGCTGGAATCCTACCCACACTTACCCAGGAATGACTATCATTGTTAAAAGCATATACATAGTAACCTGTTAAAAGTACAGATCTGGAACATTTCCCTAAATGAAGTAACATAGCAGTCTAATATAAATAAAATATTGGAATGAATGGGGACCCACCTGAAATGGGCTCGCGACCCACCTAGTGGGTCCTGGTCCACAGTTTGAGAAACACTGCTTTAAGTACCTCCACTTCTCTCTCCATGTCACTAATAAACATTTGGACTAAACAGGGACTTAAAAACACACTTGGGGCCCAATCCTATCCAATTTTCCAGTGTCAGTGCAGCTGTATCAATGGGATGTGCACTGCATCTTGCAGTGGGGAGGCAGTCACAGAAGCCTCCTCAAGGTATGGGAACATTTGTTCCCTTACCTTGGGGCTTCACTGGTGCTGGAAAGTTGGATAGGATTGGGCCCTCAGACATTTCACTGATTACACAGGCCAAAACATATTTTGCTTCCTTAAATGTTACACCAATTCCTGGGTATATTTGGGGTGCTGATTCAAAAAATGGCATCCGTTTTGTCCTATTGTGTCTAGTTTTGGAGATATAGTATAGCCTCACTAGTGAAAGGTTCAAGCAGCTTCCTCATGAGGAAGCCTACACCATGGCTTTCCATATTTCCTACACCAAACCTACACCATGGATTTCCATATCTGTGAGTTTT
The DNA here is from genome assembly GCF_035046505.1 of Tiliqua scincoides. Lineage (NCBI taxonomy): Eukaryota > Metazoa > Chordata > Lepidosauria > Squamata > Scincidae > Tiliqua > Tiliqua scincoides. Next base: position 40,644,145 of record NC_089822.1, read on the forward strand.
TGAGTCCTCAATGGAGGTGAGAGAGAGGTGCTCTAGACTAGCTTCTGAGGGAGCCCTCCTTCACTACTGCTCATCCCTTCTAGTTGTTGGCTTTATAGGACAGCTGTCTCTCCCTTATGCTCACTCTCTTCAGCATTTTGATCCTCTTCCTGCTGAAGAGAGAAGGAAGAGAGATGAAGCCTGCCTGTATTACACTATGCACGCCTACTCAGAAGCAAGCCCCATATGGGTTACATAAAGTATCTGGGACAACATCGGAGAGAGGTCCTTCATAGATTTCTTGTGAACTGTGTGGGCAGATTTTCTCTCCTTCAGAATCTATAATCCTATAACCACTACTAATTGTAGAGGCTTGGAACTTTCACTGAAAGTGGACACAAAGCACCACCTGCAAAACGGAAGTGCTTTGCGCCCGCTTTCTGTGAAAGTTCCAAGCCTCAGGGAGCACTGTGCAGGGCTCCCCGTACCTCCTGCAGCCTGCTGCAGCCCTGCCTTCTGCAAGTAAGTCACAAGCACTGTTACGTGAAAATCCCCTTTTTCCTTAGTTGTGATTTTATATCTGGTTAAGTTACTAAAACATCATGTGGGCCACACTTCTCCCAGCACACTTTTCAAAAAAACTCTGGTCAAGTCACAAAATTCACCTCCCTAGGAAGAAGCCTGACATAGTAAATCATTGTTTAAGTGTCTCCTATTCATTGTATTGTTTTAACTCAATCACTGCTTAAGTACCATATGCAAAATTTGAACTGCCTTCCTGGGTTGTCCATTCATGGTATTGTTTGAGTTCCCCCAGCTAGGAAGCCAGCCATTAGAACCCATTGAATTTTGCTGATAAGGGACATCCTGACTCCAAACACCCTGCTGGTGGTAGTAAGCAAGCTGCCTGAGCTGTCGGGCTCAGACAGCCAGCAAACCCCTTTTTAAAAGAGGGCTTCTGCCACATGCTCTCTCTCTCTGGCTCCCCCTCCAAAGACACAACACATCTGTGTTGTGTCAGAGGGCCCTCCACACAGGACTCCCCCCCCCCATCCAACTGCTCTACAAGACAGGTAACTATCCTGCGTCTGGAACTTTTTCCCTTCTTTCCCCCCCCCCTTTTTCTCCCCTTCTCTCCCCATCTTTAGTTAGCAATTGGGTTTGGCAGACCAGAGACCCCTAAAATCCTTCCCTACAACCTTCCCTTTTTCTAATTTCCTTGGATGCACCAAATACTCTCCACACGCAACCATCATGAAAGCTAGGTACACTGGATTCAAGTACTAGGACCAAGAAACATATACTTACCACTTTTTCCATGTGCATTATGTTTACCTTTGTGCTTTGTAATAAAACTATAATCTTTTATTAAAAGTTATCTTTCTCCCAGTCTCCTCTTTAAGCTAAAAAGGAATTTCTCTGCATTATGCCGTCTTGTTATCCAGCCTGCGATCCTGAGGTTCCAGTAAGGGTAGTGTACTAATTCCCCTAAACAAAATAGCCCTTTTGGTAATAGCACCCCCTCTCGCCTCTCCCCTTCCCCCGCCCCTTAAAGGGACGGGGAAATCTTTACATGAACTGGTGTGTCACAACCCACCAGTTTGAAAACCACTGACTTAGGGAATTCAAAAATAGTAATTTATCCCTTAATTTTTTAAAAGATTTACAGCCTGATCCTAACACCGCTAGCAACAGCAGCTCACTGGCTGGGTTCGGATGTAAGGCCAGGGCTTTTTTTATAATGGAACCCCGGGGGTAAAGAGTTCCGGCACCTTTCTGCAGGGGCCCCTCCCCTTCGGAGGCATTCCAGGAGGGGGGGAGCAAAACAGAGGCATTCACTGGGTGGGTGCTGGGGGGTGCAGGGTGGGCAGGCGCCTGGCCCCTGCCTGACCGCACAACGACCCCCTCCTGCCCCCATCTCCAAGCTTTCGCCTGAGCCCAGCCCGCCTCCCCTCCCACTGCGCTCTGCTTCCCCGCGCAGCTTCCAAGCCGGTGGAGGGCATGGGGAACACGCGCTGATGCCGAGGAGGAGGACGGACGGTTGGCCAGCCGGCCAGCCAGCCAGCCAGGGAGACGGACTGTGGCACCCACGGAACACCCAGGTACTGGCTTGGCAGAGGAGGAGGGGAAGGAAGCTGGCTGGTGCAGCCCCATGCCAATCTGCAGCAGGAGCCTAGGCATGTCTACTCAGATGTAAGCCTCATTGTGCTCAATGGGGCTTGCTCCTGGGAAAGGGTGCATAGCCTTGCAGCCTGAGAGCCCAAGCCTATGCATGTCCACTCAGAAGTAAGTTCCATTGTGTTCAATGGGGCTTACTCCCGGGAAAGTGCCATAGCCTTGCAGCCTGAGTAGACAGGCAGAGGAAAGGCTCTGAGGTTGTAGTCCTCTCCACACTTTCCTGGGAGGAAGCCCCACTGCCTCTACTGGGACTGACTTCTGAGTAGACAGGCAGAGGAAGGGATCTGATGCTGCAGTCCTCTACACACTTTCCTGGGAGGAAGCCCCATTGACTCTAATGGGACTAACTTCTGAGTAGACAGGCACAGGATTGGGCCCTGAGGCTGCCATCCTATCCACAGTAAGCCCCATTCACTAAAGTGGACTACTGAGTAGACATGCATAGGATTGGGAGGCTGCAATCCTAGGCACTTTCCTGGGAGTAAGCTCCATTGACTAGAACGGGACTTACTTCAGAGTAGACATACCTAGGATTGGGCTCTTAATCCTGGCAGAGATATATATCTGCACCCATTTTCACATGCTAAGGGCAGGTGAAAAGGGATTCTACGTGTGTACAACATGCTGTCCAGCCTTGCCAGAGATCCTCCTCATCCTTCCCCCACAAGCATGCGCTCTGCCTGCCAGCATTTGCAGCTCCTCTCCAGCAATGCACAGCAGCTGCTCAGGGCAGCAGAGAACATACAATTGCATGCCAAGCGCCTTCCCAAAGACACAGAGTATTCTGATACCTGAATTAAACCATATTTAATAGCTTGTTTGCAAACGTAGCTGTTTCTATGTGCACCTAAGGACCCTTCTCTTGTAAGAATTCCTTTTTTGTTTTTACTCCCACAGTTGCTTAGAGTAATTTTACTACATGGAACTCATGTAAGCCATTTTTCAGAATCCATTCACTGCTTCCTCGAAGTACTGCTACACTACATACTACACGCTACAAGTGCACCTGTACAGTATTTTTCCCCTTTTGTAGAAAAAGTAGCTAGGGGGAAGGGGATGTGGAGATTCACAGCCCAATCCTATGCATGTCTACTCAGAAGTAAGTTCATCTTTAGGGAGGAAGCACATAAAAAAGATTTTATTTCTCCAATAAAAAATGGTTCGTCAATAAATAAATAAATAAAGATTAACAAGTTGTGAGTTCCTGCACCTTTTTTTTGTTTTGTTTTGTTTTGTTACAAAAAAAGCACTGTATAAGGCTAAACTACTATTAAACCATTTTTCAGTGACACCAACACAAGCCTCAGATTTGCATGCTCCATCCCCTTCCCACTTGTGCACAAGGGGAGGAAATGAGCAACTTCTACTTAGGACCCCCCTCTACTGTGATTTATCATTATATACAAACTTAGCAGAACACAGTTCTAACCAAAGTAAGCTTGCCTGAATTTTGAACTAGTGGTTGTGGTTTTCCTATATCACAAATAGAAGTTGCTAGTAAATAACAACTTCTACTTCTTTGTAGAAGTAACACTTAAGTATGGTTTAGCATTACATCTGAAACTGCCTAGTGTGTATGACACAACAAAAAAAGTATATTCTGGCTTAACATGCTTGTTGATCAGGCTGTTCCTTATCAAGGCAATTAGATAGATATTTTAAAAATATTGATTTAGGAGAAATGTGAATAAACTATAGTGCCAAATACATAATCAAAGTTAGATGCCATGAGTAAAAATATTTCTGATATTCTTTAGTGGCAATTAAGCTTTATACATTTCTGTTACTGATATTAAGGGCAGATCTTATTGCCCTTAATATAGATCTTGTGGGACTCACAAAATAACTATGGCTGCAATCCTATACACACTTTCCTGGGAGTCTTACTGAATACAATGGGATTTACTTCTGAGTGGACATGTATAGGATTGTTCTGTAAGACACCCAATAACCTATGAAGGGCCAGATATGGATACATATTGCAGACATCTGAGATGGGTAACGCTAGTGCAAAACAGACAATTGGCTGGTTCAGACATACACAGTAACAATCTGTCCATTCCAGATAAAACTTCTATTTTCCCTAGAAACCTTACACCTCAGGGCTTAACACTATTTTAGAAACAGTTTTTTCCCCTCCAAATGTAGTAACGCAGAATTCTCAAACTGGTGGGTTGTGACCCACCAGCCTGAGAAGCCCTGTCTCTGGCTCTTAAGGGGCAGAAAAGGGGAAAACAGCAATGTGATCCCCAGGACTGTGCTGCTGCCAGGAATAAGGGAGGGGTTTCCACTTACCTACAGCCAGTACCAGAGTCCTGAGTGGTCCAGGGAATCTGCAGACCCCTCTGCAGGGCTCCCCGAGCCTCAAAAGGTTTGGAAAAAGAAAAAAATTCACCCACTTCCTGTTTTGTGATGAAAACAGGAAGTGGGCTTTTTTTTTTTTTTTACTTTTTCCAGATGTTTGGAGGCTTGGAGATCCCTGCAGAGGGGTTTGTAGACTCCCTGAACCCCCCCAGGAGGCTAGCACTGGTTGTAGGTAAATGGAAAAAAGACCCCTTGTCCCTGGCAGCAGCATGATCCTGGGGACTGTGTTGCTGTCTTCCCCCCTCCCTCACAACAACTTACCTTGCTTCTCAAACTCCCTGAGAGTCTGAGAACCGCTGTAGTAAAGTCAATGAAAATAGTGTTATCTCTAGCATTCCCAGATTAAGCAAAGTACAGGGTTGCAGAGACTAATACCACAATCCTATAAATGTTCTCAGAAATAAGTTCCACTGTGCTCAACAGAGCTTACTTCCAGGTGTGTGCAGATGTGCAGCCTTTGCAGCATAAAAAGAGAGAATTTCAGCAGGTGCACTTTTCCTACCTACTGCTGTGTTCAAGCAGAAGAAACAGCACCTGACAATTGCAATTCTCTCCTCTATGCAAAGAATATTAAAGGCATAGAAGACCTAATGCACACTAAATCTGGCAACTCTAGTTGCAGCATCTGGTTTTAAAGCTGTTCTGTTTTCAAACACCACATTTATTTTTGTAAGCATTTCATAGCTTAATAAATCCACATGGATCATTTATTCTTAGAATTGAATTAAACAACAACTGGTGTCCCAAGTTCACATTAAGTACAGATAGACAAGACAATATCTTATTTGCAGAGTCCTCCAATCAAATGAAATTATGCAAAGCATCAGAGAAACAGCTTAGGCAACCACCAGAGTATTAACCAATCATTCCTTGAGGCATATGGGGGGGGGGGAAGAACCACAGCAGCGAATACAACAGCGTGGAAATGGCAGCTGCTGTATAAAAGCAACATTAGACAATAAAATGTTTTGAAATCACATGTTGTATGTCAAAGGGGAATTCATTTTAGACAAAGCTAAATGCCATGATGAGCACTAAGGTCATAAGTAATTGGCAGATCAAGGACATACTTGAGAAATAATAAAAATACATACAGTTCAACACAAATAATTCTCACCCCCAGCCTCAACTATTCCCTTCCCTGCTTCTGGTGCAGTACATTTGAATTCCTGTCAGGGTGCGGGTGGACAGACATGGGGAGGAAAGAGAAGCCATGGCTGCCTCCTCCCTCACACCATTAGGGAATTAAAAAGGTATGGCATGGATCTCCATGTTACAACTTCCTAACCCTATGTTCGTATTGCATTCTTTTCTGTTTGAGTAGGTTTCTTCCTTTTCACTGTCATAAAAGATGTATGGAGGATTTTTCATTTCTGTAGCTCCCAGACTCCAAATTATTTCAGCACCTTAAATCTAAGAGGCTACACATTTCTAACCCCAACAGCAATAAGAAAACAGTACCACAAAATACTGAATACGAGAAAGAAAGTATTCTCGTAGAAAGTAATTCATGAAAGATAGTTTACTGCCAATGATCCAACAGGTACACTAAGGGTGCAAGCCTACCCAGCGCTGGAACAGGCAAGCCAAGAAGCCTGTGCTGTATCCTGCATGGGATAGGGGTTCAAAGTGGCTCAGCCAGAGGTAAGGGGAAACTGCTGGATCCCAGCCCCCCCTCCCGTTCTCCACTGCCTGCCCCAGAACGCCTCCCTCCCACCTCCTCCCTGCCCACCACAGATTGGGCTCTGGATTGAACCCTAAGTTAGTTAGGAGTATTTTCGATTTATTATTTAGCCAAACAGGTCTAACAATGACATTGACATCAGAAAATATACAAAAGACTGGCTATGCAGAAATTAGTACACACTGTAACATCAATATGAAATAGCTGAGATAACACTCAACAGGAGCGTCACCAGGGTTTGCATCACCCAGAATGGGAGGCCAGCATGTCACCCCCATAATGAACCTCCTCCTATGCAGTGGTGATGGACCATTGCCCAACCACTGCTGGTTTTTTGGCTATACCTTTGATAGAATAGATATATTCCAAATCAGTTTGTTTTGTTGCCTTCTGCATGAAATTACACATTGAATGATATAGTATGATGCTATTATTCAAAAATACCAAGATTTTGAAAATTTTGGCCAGTAGTGGTGTCATTCCCCGTGTGCATCACCTGTGAGGCCCACACTCCCCACACCTCCTTAGCAATGCCACTGACACCCAAATGTATGTTTATTATTTTAAAAAACGGTTTGCATGATTCCCAAACAGTTATCCATTATTCAGTCTGGGAGTTAATCTCATAAGAAGCTGTCTGTTACATGAGAAAGCACACCATAACTTGATAAAGAAGCTAAATCAAAATGATGGTATAAGAATGGTTCTGGTGGTGGCAGGTATGTTCCAGTTCCAATACCTGTGAAGACTTATGAAATACTAGGCCATAGTGTGAGCTGTTATCAGTGTTGGGAATTCCAGTGACTCGGACTTGAGTTGCAAAAATGCAAGATTTTTTCTGACTCATGAGTCGTGCGTGGGAAGACTCTGAAAAAGACTCTAGTCAGAGCCCTCCCCCCCCCCCACTCAGCACTCATCCCCATGCATGCTGAGCTGAGTCTGCCTGTGTCTGGGGGTGCTTGCTTACTGTTTTTGCCATGTGGAAAACTTTGGGGGGGGGGCAAGCATTCCGACAGTGAGCAGCAGGGAGTTCCAGCCAGGAAGCAGGAAAGGGTTAATGCAAGGGTTAAACAGGGAGGCTCTAATTATTGGACAAAGGTTGGCATCCTCAAATTTCCATTGGCTGAGGGAGGGCAGGAGGAGTAGGGGAGGGGGAAGCCTCATTGATTGACCTGCAGAGGATTTGAGTAGAGCTGCAAGGATCAGATTGTTATAGTAAGCCTCCCAGCTGCTGCTTGTGACCATCCTCTCTCTTGCAGCTTCTGTCCTGGCTCTCACTCAGTCCCTCCCACTCTGTTACAGATGGAAGGGCGCAGCAGGGGAGTGAGTAAAGAGAACTCAGATAGACCCCAGCAGCAGCCCCATTTTTTTTTAATCTGGCTTTTTAAAGGGGGCGACTCAGTGCAGGTTGAGAGAGGAGGCATGGGGACCCTCATTGAATGAGCTGCTACAGAGTATCTACTTCTGAGTAGAGCTTCAAGGATTGGGTTGTCTTGGTAAGCCACCCAGCTGCTGCGCATGACCCTCCTCCCTCTTGCCACTTCTCTTCTGGCTCTCTCACTGTCCCTCCCACCCCTCTTGTTTACAGATGGGTAGGTAAAGCAGGGGAGTATTCAAAGAGAGCTCCGACACACACACACAGTCCCCAGCAGCAGCCCTGTTTTTCCCCACTTTTTAAAGGAGGGCTTTTTAAAGGGGACTCAACTTGAGTTCATTTGCGTCACTAAAGCGTGATTTGGTGACTCAGAAAGTTAGGACTTTCATGGGGGTGTGTGACTTGGCAACTTGACTTGAATGAAGCCACACTGGGTTTCCCAACACTGGCTGTTACACTGATACATTATTTATTGTATCTGACATACTTATAGTCATGATAAGATTTCAGACAATTCACACATGTAACTACTCCATTTCAATGTTGTATCTTCTCCTGTGAAAAGAAATACATCACTTTGCTGTTTGTATATTCCCATGTATCAGTTCAGAGGTGGCCAGACTTCAAGCTTGCAGCATCTACTTTCCATTCTACTAGACTCTGAGGTCAACCAGCTGGAATCTGATGCAAAACAGTAGTTCATGGGACAGAGTCAGATGAAAAATGGTAGCTTGAGAGAGATGGGATCAATTACTGCACACCATGAGCCATACACTGGTATGGTCTGCGTAGATAAATACAAAACTATATCTCAGTGACTACAGATCAAGGATTTCAACACAGAACTCCAGAATTGGCCAGAAGAACTGCACAAGGACTTTATTAAAAGTAACCAATTAATCTTGCTGCTTTAGAGATGGAGAACACTGAGGCTGAGAAAGAAGCAGTTAGCAGCCAGCCATAGCAGATATCTTTATTTTTTTATGTGCTGTTGTTAAATGAAAAGGACTAAGAAACCATTGCTGATCTATAGAAAATCACCCAGAAATCTACCAGTAGATCCAGACCTACCTTCTGTCCACCCATGATGTAAACTGTATAGTTCTGTGTTTCTAGCTAGAGGAAGAAAGGATAACTTTGTTGTTCCACTGAACAAATTCATACTGATGCAGTGAGTATTGACCCTCTGTTTATTAAAGTGGTCTTCACTAATGAACATTACTGGAAAAGGCAGGTGACAATAGTCTAGTCTATGATTTTATGGATAGTGATCATTGCTATGAGTCAAGTACACCAATAGTGTAATCATAAACTTAATAACCACTATCTTAAGAGCTTTACGTGAGAGTGTCTCAGAAGAACACTGCTCTCTCAACACACAGCCTTTTGAAATATATTATTTATAATTTATTGCCAATCTGAAGCAGAGACATTTTCCCTGTAACTTACAGTAATCAATACTGTATGTCTATTATACTCTATGTCTATTATAATTCAATGAGTCACAGAGAGAGCAAAACCTGGGTAAAAATTGCAGCTCTGCAAATGAATCATTACATTAAATGTACAAAATTTGTATCATAGAAGCATATAGGAATTTTCCCCCTCTTTAACTGCTTTTCCAGCAGCTAGATGTCAGAATATAAAGGAACTACATATTTAAACTATAGCTATGTTATTTTCTGTTATGTGGATCATAATCCGTTCTTTTTGATTCTAGTTTACAATGTAAATGAACATTCTTGATAATGGTCTAATGTTTGTTTGCAGTTGAATGCATACTCGTATTCTTTCATATTCAAGAAAGCCTTTCAGGTTATGAGTTGCATCAAATGCAGTGAAAATGGAAATTAGCACATGTGGTTGAAAGCACTCATTGTATTAATTGGTAATCAATCCATTCATTAATCAGAGTTTTGAAATGAGGATTATTTAACTGAAGCTGTACTTTGTGAAAGGGTGTTTTGTTTCGATGGCATTGTTGTACACAATCTATTTGCATCTCTTGAGTCAAATAATGTGTTTAAGATGGCTTTCTAAATGACATGTTTTTACCAGTCAAAGGAAACTAATATTTTAATTGTATACTAGCAGCTGGGTGTTTGAGTTTTGATGAGGAATCTAAAAGGTGAGTGAAGCTAGATGCACTTGAGGAAGATGAACTTTTTCTAGCAGTTTCAGCATTCAAATAGGAGTATATAAAAATATATACTAGAAGATTTATGGAGAAAAGATTAATTGCAGGCTGAGGCCCACAATATGCAGAAGAAGAACCTTATCCAAATTAAAGAAGCAATTCCAGAATGAACACCATTCTAGTTCCTGTCTATTTTCAGTGAAAGAAAAAATTTCAGCCATGGAACTTGGGAAGAAAAATTGGGTTGCATCCAAAGACTCCTTTCATCTGATAGGAGCATCCTCTGGAGGATGAAGTTCTTCTTCTGGAGTAATGAGATTTCCTCTGGAGGAAACTCCTTATTTTGGAGGGGAAAAAACACTTTTGTGTACAACTCATTAAAAATAAATTTGTAAAAGGACAATAATCACTGTATAATGATAATATTCTCTGCAAACCTTTTCAAATATTGGTAGTTCAGCTCCTAATTTCAGTATGCAACTCAAGATTAGGACCTGCTACTACTTACATGTTCTCTATGTATGGTATGTTCTCTCTTAGGTATGTTAAGTAATGCTGTACCATTATTTCTTTTTAAATATATCCATATTACAGTTTTTATCTTTTTATTTCATTTTGTATCCTGCTTTCTTTCCAAAGGGCACCCAAAGCAGCTTACAGAACTAGACAAATAGCATTCAAAATTATAATACATTATAAACATTAGTAGTTTTATAAATAGTATTCATATTTTTCCTTACAATTCCATCTGGTGGAATAATACAATGTTTTACTACCTTGGACTGTGTTGTCTGAAGCCAACCAAAGTCTTAAAATCTGCCTGTTACTTTACAATAGATTATTTGACAACATGTTCCATTATTTGATATATTTGAGAGGCTGAAAACAAGCATGCCAACTCCAACTCCAAGCAAGTATGGGTTATATTTGCCTCTTTTAATCAATCAACTGTTGTTGTTACCAGGGTGTGATAAAGGAAATAGGGAACCCTTTCAAGGGCTGAAAGGCAGATGAAAAATCTGTAAATGAATAAAATAAATGAATAAAATACAAGTATTCCTCCTTCTTGCAGATGAAATATAAAGTTTTCAAGCTTATTAACATATAAAAATGACAATCAATTATAAATGTCAGATTTCCATAATTCAGTACCAAGAAGCTGTGATTGATATTTAAACCATCACATAAGAATGATGGAAGAGGAATCTTATGCCACTGTCTAAAATGTGGAAGTTCTTACCACAGTTAGAGCCCAATCCTATCCAACTTTCCAGCACTGGTACAGCCGTACTGCAAACTTGAGGTAAGAGAACAAATGCTTCCATATCTTGAGGAGGCCTCTGTGACTGCCCCACCGCCACAGGATACGGCACTTTCCCCCCTTGGCATGGCTACACTGGCACAGAAAAATTGGATAAGATTGAGCCCTCAATCTACAACTATTGCGCTAGCAAAACCCTAGGGAAAAATCATACTGTTAGTGTGTAGCATTTACTATCTATATGCCATGAACTATTGGTTCATTTTGGGAGGACTATGTTGAAGAAGACATAGACTTTTCTATAAATAAGGTTTCATGTTCTATTTTTTTGATATACTTCAAGTGAGAAATATGCTGCCATGGAAAGAGAATCATGTCTAGAGGGTCCACATGTGGAACAATCTCCCAGATGCAGTTGGTATCAACATTGATACTACAACGGGAATAAGGCAGCTTTTGTGAGCTTGGCCCTTTCCATTGGCAAGTGCTAAGGGCCAGCAGAGAAGCTGTGGAAGAATTCATTGTTGATTGAGAATGTCAATGTTTTTCTACAGAAGGCAAAGTTGAAGCATTTTTAAAGAAATGTTTGCGTGAGGGCCATGGTCAGCAAAGCAGTTCTTAATAATTGCCTTCTTGTTCAGAACTATGTGTATTGGTTCAGTGTTATTAAGCAAACCTGATCCGCTGAGAACCCATTCTCGATTTCTATTTTTTTATCACATGATGAGAGTGAAATTTTAGTGGCTAAAAATCTTGGCTGAGGTTTAACCCAATCAAGTTTGACATAATGATGATGTTAAGATAGGGACATTCTTTGTTCCATACTGAAAAAGCAAATACGACAGACTGAACTGAAACCAATAGTAGTACTCTCACAGTCCAATCCTATCCTCACTTACCTGAAAGTAAACCCCACTGACTCTAATGGGACTTAGTTCTGAATAGGCAGGTATAGGAAATTTAGTTTCTTTATTTAGTTTTTATGCCAAATTACTTAAGATGCTGTGCACAGATAGTTCTTAACAATATACTATTTTTGTAGCCCACTTTGTTTGCTAACTGAACATTAAAAGTATTATATGCCAGATGTTCTAATTTAATTTTTATTCTGCCTACATCTCATAAAAATCCCCTGAAAATAAGACTTTTTCTCATGGAGAATATGCAATCTCATTATTTGAGCTGGAAGTGTTCAAAAGCCACATGAGATAGATTAATATATGTTGGTCCTAGTGCCATAAAAGGAATCGGTTGTTTTAAATCTGTTTTTTTCCCTTCTCTTGAGAAGTACAATTCCAAATGATATGTACCTAGAAAGGTGGCTCAGGCTGCCAGGATGGAATAGTTGTAAACCTATATTCTGATATACTAGAGCAGTGGTTCTCACATCTTTTAGACCAGGACCCACTTTGCAGAATGGCAATCTGTCTGGGACCCACTAGAAGTGATGTCATCAAGATAGAAGTGATGTCATGGCCGGAAGTGACATAATCAAGCAGGAAGTGACATCACTGTTCTCACCTAGTAGTTCATAAACTGCAAATGAGAGAATATAGTCCAGCTCAGAAGCTTGTTTCAATTCTCACCACACACACCCCATTGCTACCAAGCATCCCACCTGCTCACTGTATTAAAGGGAGAGTATCTCATGTTATTTTATTAGCTTTTATTGGATTATTTCTCAGCCATTTTCCAATAGCAAAGTATAAGGAGATAAAACCTATTTAAACCTTGACACATATTTAAACCTATTTTAACCTCCCCCACTTCAGGGATCTGCTGAGGTTTAAGTTCCTGGAAGGGGGAGGGAAGGGCAGAGCTTGGGCTGGATGAAAGTGGAAAAAGAGAGGGGAATAAAAATGCCTCCACTTCAGGGATATGCTGAAGTTTAAGTTACTGGAGGGGGTGGGAAGGGCAGAGCTTGGGCTGGATGGAAGTGGGGGGGAGAGACGGGAATAAAAATGCCCCCATGTCAGGGATCTGCAGTGCTTGGAGGGGGATGGGAAGGGCAGAGCTTGGGCTGGATGGGAGTGGGGGAAGAGGGGAGCTGAATCACAGGGCAGAGCTTGAGCTGGAAGGAGGTGGTGAAAGAAAAGGCAAAACAAACCAAAAGACATGCCCCCCATTTGCAGGGAGAGGTTGCAGCCCACCTCAAGATAATCCAGCAGCACTCCCTGAAGGCACATTCACTCCTGTACGCCTGTGCAAGCCGCTCTTCTGCTCTTGGGAGGAGCTTTTACACACAGGCAAGCTGAGGCAAAGGCAGTTCTAGCTTCCAAGATGGCTGCCTGCCCTCTTTGCCAGCCTCCAAGATGGCGTCACACATACACAGAAAGCTCAGGGCTTTAGGCAAAGGCAGTTCCAGCTTCGAAGATGGCGCCGCCTGCCTAATTTGCCAGCTTCCAAGATGGCGGCGCCGATCTTTCCACGACCCATCTGACCTCAGGTTGCGTGGGTCACGACCCACAGTTTGAGAAACTCTGTACTAGAGCTTTAGCCAAATTGGGACTCTTTCAATGGTTGACATTGCCTGGAAATTGGTGCATTAACTCCTTCCTTCTTCATTAATCTTGTAATTCTCTTGTTCCGATGTTATATTTTTGTACATGCAGTCCATACTGGAATATAGTAGATTGTTTAAAAGATAGTAATAATTGTGCCAGTGTCTCTGTGTATTTTGCCCTGATAAATGAGGAAAATAATTTTGATGACTGCTTCTGCCACTTGTCAGACTGATCTGATAGGTCAGAGTCCCAGGGGTCAGTCTGCCATGGAATCTAGTACATATATTCACCAATAAGATGCCTTTTTGCCCAAGCTCCTCAGTTTTGGGTAACTTTTTGCAGCCTCTTTTCTTGGCTCTGGCAGCCTAAGGAGAGTTTTTTTTCCCCAGATGGCCCTCTCAATTCAGTCTCTGTAGCCTGAAATAGTAGAAGCAGGTAAAAATTACCAACATTTCCCACCATATAAGCTGCTGGTAAAGGGAAAGTGGTGAGCAGGAAGTTAACTACTGGGCTCTACTCTCCTCAGTCTGCCTCCTTCTCTGGGGACCTTTTCCCTAACAAAATGAGAAAAAACAAACAACCTCTGAGATCTTTAATTCTAAGGGTGTTTTCACTTGTAAAGATTAAGAGGCATCTGTGGAAAAAACCACTGACAGAGCAATTCTCTTTAGCGTATCCTTGGCACTCTTGGATAAGTTGTGGTCAGTATTGGCCAGCTCTTCTGCCGCAAAATAGTATAGTATTGGCAACCTTCAGTCTCGAAAGACTATGGTATCGCGCTGTTAATGGCAGCTGCCCTGAGAACATAAGAAGAGATTCCAAGGCTCTCTTGAGGTCCACCCCATCCCATTTATCACAAAGGTCCCTAGGTCTCCCTTCATCCTCTGATGGTATCACATGTGAAGACAAGGCAGCATGTGAAGACAAGGTAGCAATGGGAGCACCAACCTGGAGTTGCAGAATAATCTGAGGCAGAGAATAAAGCTTACCCAGCAATTTGGAGGTATGCTTCTTCTGAGATGGTGTTGCCCAATCTGCTTCCAAGATGGACTTAAATGCCTCCGGAAAAGGAATCTCAGGTGGCTTGGTGGGACCTGGCCTGGTCAGAGTGGCCAAGGCAGCAGATGACCCAGTCTTTGTGCCAAGATTCAGAGTCCAGGTTGCCTAGGTAACAGTTTAGGAAATATGCTCACTGGTAAAAGCAGGAAATATGTTTACTGGGCAGAAGGTCTGGTCTACAGGGTAGAGTCTCCATTTGCCTGAAGATGACATCCACAAGGTCGCCAGTTCGAGGCCACCGGCACCGTGCGACCTTGAAGCAGCTGACAAGCTGAAGCCAAGCTATTCCATCTGCTCTGAGCATGGGAGGATGGAGGCCAGAATGTGAAACCAGATCAGAGAGAAACACCTGAATGTTGTGGTTCTTGAAAGAAAGAACCTTCTTTCATTTGTAAAAATCCCTACGGGGATTTAAATAAGCCTGCCTATGTAAACCGCCTTGAATAAAGTCTTAAATAAAGACCAAGAAAGGCGGTATATAAATACCTGTATTATTATTTTTTATTATTAAAAGCCTGTCCGGGTTATTCTCCGTGTTAGCAGCTTCCTCCCCCAAGAGTTCTCCTTCCTCCCTAGAGGATGTGGAGTCTGAGGTATCCATTTCAAGAAGGCAGTTATCTTTAGTAGGAGGAGTCCTCTTATGTTGACTATGCCTGTAAAACTTAGAGTTTCAAGGTGGCAGGGAAGATGGATGATTGGGACTTGCACCTCTTAAGTGGAGAGGTGGCACTACTGGCACTTACTGGCACTATAAATGTGGAGAGGTGGCACTACTGGCACTACTACTGGCACTACTACTATTGGCACTACTATGCCAGTGCTGGAAAGCACTGACATAAGGGGTTAGGGTTGTGCCCTTAGATGCCCTGTGTTGTTTTTTTTGCGTGGGAGATAGTAAAAAGCTCAACATCTAACTCAGCCTTGCCCTGATGTAGATTAGAAGGGATCAAAACCGCATTGGGCCAGCAATCTCTGGAGGGCTGCCATGGCTGTGGTGGAGCTGGAGGAGACATTGGCCTGAACCATGCTCTGAATCATGGCGTTAATTCCTCCCAGAAGATTGAGGCAGGGCAGAGAGCTTGGACTCGGGGTCTCAGACACCTCTCCAGAGGGGCTTGCCTTCTTGCACAAATCACCCCCTTACTGAACGCCTCACCCAGAGATCGGTGTTTCTGAAGGACTGCGTCACTGCTCTGTCATGCCCTCACAGTGTCCTTGGCAGCAGCTTGCCTGCTGTGTGGTGTTTTGGCAGGAAACGTCTTGCCAGCACCACCATTTGAGCAGGAATCAGGAGAGTAGTTCTGCCTTCTCCACACAGCTTCTGGATAGCAACCTACCACTGTGGTGCACTTTGAAGAGTTGGTGGGAAAGGGCTCAAGCACTGTTGAGAATCACCCTGCAACCAGACTCCTCTGCTCTCCCCCACATTGGAGGGGAGTGTGAGCCCTATAGTTGCATGGCTGCTTAGGGAGTGAGAAGCAACCCTATTTTCTATCTCGACAAGGACGGCAGGCAGGGAAGTTCAGGCAGGACCACAGAACAGCTGCGATCTTTTCCCTCACAGCTTGTTTAAAAGTAAAAGAAGGGGCCAAAACCGCAGAAAAAAAAGTTTTGAAGGTCAGGTAAGCTGACCATGAAAAAACTTAACTTACTGTGCCTAAAGGCAAGGTCAATCTGGGGAATCAAGCGAGTCCTTCCCCTCAAGAACACTTTGTATCCTGACATGCCTGCCTGAGAGGGAGAAGCTTCCCACGTGACCAGGACTGACCCTGCCATGGAGATCCTACTGGAGAATCTACTCTTGCTAGAATGTAAATCTGATTTTTCATCTTTTTTCTATTTTGTATTAACGGTAGTCACACATGGCACAAATAGCATGTGAGAAGGTCAAAGAGGCTTTTTAACATCATGATGTATGAAAATGGTCTCGGATTCTATAGCTTATGCTGTCTGTAAATTCTTTGTAAGATAGCTTTTTAGTTGTAACAATTGCTGTGAGGTTTTGCAGTTTCTTTCTTTTTACAGTACATTGTACGACTGTAACATGCAACAGTCTTCTTCATACTACTGGTTTCAGAATTCAAAAGGAGTTTTATTGGAGTAAATAGATAGGAAAGTATGGCTTATAACCATGTATACATGGTAAATATAGCCATGAACATTTGAGTACAGTAATGATGAATAAGATTATTACATACATAAACAAATCTGCTTGCTACCTACACTGTTTTTATTTTGTCATATAATTATATAGTATACATCTCTTCACAGATGTAAAAAATATATTTAAGAAAATTGCCACAAAGTATAATTAATATGCTGAAAAAGAGGTATATTTGGGTATTAGACACTATAAATGTGGAACATATTTGAATTCACAGATAACTGCCAAAATTCAGTTTTGTTACCATACAAACAGGATGATAATATTAAAGCAAAACTGCATTGCAGTGTTGCAATATCCAGATCTTCCTGTGAGTAAATCTCATTGGACTCAAAGTGATCAACTTCAAAGTTAACATGGCCTGAATTACAGCGTTGGGTTGAAAGGAACTGGGCTGTAGCCTTAGTATTAAATAAGCAGCCTTTACTCTCATTCCATATCTTGCTCTGTGCTTCAAATATTCTTCCCATTCCCCCCCTTTTAGCATCTGCCTTCAATTTCTCCCCCTCTCTGCCTTTCAGACTGCCACAAAATGTAGTTCCATTTTTTTTTCCACAATAGCACCGAAACTATAACTTCCACCTGGCAGAAAGTATAGCAACTTCCACCTGGCAGGAAGTTCCAAGTCATAGTAATGTCTCTCTAGGAATCCAGACCCTCTCTCTTTAACATTTAGCTATCTTGGATGCAAAGCATTTGCTCCCTTAACTTGTCTTCTAAAAATGTTTCTCTGCAAACCTACACAAGCACGCCCATGTGCTAACAAAAAGGAAACTGGTTTAATAGAAATATAAGATGGCTCACAAATATTTTTCTGAATCATAGTTAAATAGACAATGTTGCAGGCACTGGTTTAAGAATTATAGTATATGGAAACCATTTTAGGTATGTTGATTTTTCATGTCTCTGCTATAGCATCTCATGTATCATGTAAATCTTGAACATGTAAGATTTTCAGGGTGTGGAAAGACACTGCTTAATGGTAATGTACACATTAGGAAAAAATTTGTGCACTAGGTTCAGTCTAAGGCAGTGGTTCTCACACACTTACCACCGGGACCCACTTTTTAGAATGAGAATCTGTCAGGACCCACCAGAAGTGATATCATGACCAGAAGTGACATCATCAAGCAGGAAAATTTTTAACAATGCTAGGCTGCAATCCTATCCACACTTACCCAGGAGTAAGTCCCATTTACTATCATTGTTAAAAGATTATACATAGCAGCTTGTTAAAAGTACAGGTCGGTAACATTTCCCAGAATGCAGTCACATACTATGGTAGCAACAAGTCTAATATATTTAAAATATTGAAATGAATGGGGACCCACCTGAAATTGGCTCACATCCCACCTAGTGGGTCCTGACCCACAGCTTGAGAAACACTGCATTAGACACTTTAAATGCCAGCATAACTAAATCTCAAGGGAATTAAATCAATTTCAAACTATCAACATTAATATAATATCATTTTTAAAATAAAGCAAGCAAAGCAGCTTAATATTTCAAACTAATAAAACACCCACTATCAAATATCATGAATGACAGAGAAAAAAAATCTATCGATGGAAAGAAAGTTAGTGGGAAGCAATTCATTCATCAGTCAAGATAAAAACAACAACAGCAACAAATTATGAGTTTTCACACTAATGTTACAAATATATGCAGATATGTTAACAATACTCTTTCCAGCTGTGTCCTTCAGTGCCAGCCATTCAATGGCAGCTTGGTCCCAAATGTCTAAACTGAAGCTGACCTGATGGATCAAATCCTGTGGGTCTTGAATTTCCATTTCAGAAGCTCAGTATCCTGTTTCATTTATGATCAACGTTGTGTAACTAAGGAACAGTTGTAGCTTAACAACTTTACTTTAGTGAGGATAACTAGGGCTCTGAAAATGGCATTATAAAATGTACTTACAACACAGCTGCTAATAGGCCTTAATGATTCTTGATTATGTTTCAGTGAAAGGCAACTGAGGACCAGACTACTGATCTTGTAGATCAAACAACTTTTGCTGCTGCCTTTGCACAAATCACAGCTGCTGCCTACTTCTTATGCCAGCACAAACATAGTTGCAGGATAGACAAGTGTACAATAAATATCTTAACTGATAGAACACAATGTAGGTATAATTAAAGCAGCTCAGCCTTACTCAAACAGTCACAATACCAATTGCACATGGTATTAGAACATTGTACAACAAAGTGGAAGGCCTTGTTCCCTGATGCTACTGCTACAGGTTGCAGAGAGTAATTTGGTAGCACAGCTCATAAAAGAAAGATCTTAAAAAGTGGTCCTTTAATGACAAGGAGTCAATATTCTCATCAAACAGATCTGTATGAAAGTTTATACATTTGTGATAAAAAGGGCACTTGTTTGTGGCATAAAGAACCATATTTGAAAAGGCATCCTGCTTGCTAAATTGTATTTAACTCTGTAAACTACAAGTAAATAATGATAAGACATTGACGCCTGTCTGATAATCTTTGACAACAATTCTAACAGTGTCACTGTGGCCACTGGAGAAACCTGCATGTACTAAACCCTGACCCACAGAGTCTTTTATCTGCATGTGTACTCTCCACAGGCCGAGCAAATAAAGGCCAACCGATAATTTACACATGAATGAACTTTCTCTGCAGAGTAGGCACGAGAGACATTTCTTTTCTCTGTTACTGAGAGAAAAGCAGCCAGGTCTAAGCTTGTCTCACCAGAAATCATACAAGTGAAACAGTGATATGTTCGAAAATGGCAGATCACTAAAGAAAGCTGTTCTGAATGCCTGATAAAAATGGCAGCCACAAAGGACTAGAAGAATATTTAGTCTGAAAACAGGACCCATGGTAACAATGGGTCTTTATCCTGTTCCAAACAGGTAGTGCCTTACAAACTGAAAAGGAGATACAATCCTGATAGAAGATTACACAAGATACTTGAATGGGTATCTTGAAGGAATTTAACCTGCATTTTAATGAAGTATGAACCATGAGTTTCTTGATACCCAGCTGTCATCAACACATCTAATTTCCCTTAGATCAGTGTTTCTCAAACTGTGGGTCGGGACCCACTAGGTGGGTCGCAAGCCAATTTCAGGGGGATCCACATTCATTTCAATATTTTCTTTTTAATTTATTTGACTTGATGCCAACATGGTATGTGACTGCATCTGGGGAAATGTTACAGAGCTGTACTTTTAACAAGCTACTATATATATTCTTTTAACAATGACAGTACATGGGACTTATTCCTGGGTAAGTGCAGGTAGAATTGCAGCCCAGGATTGTTAAAAATTTTCCTGCTTGAAAATTTCCAGAAATTTTCATTTTTGGTCATAACATCATTTCCAGTGGGTCCTGACAGATTCTCGTTCTGAAAAATGGGTCCCAGTGGTAAATGTGTGAGAACCACTGCCTTAGATGACTTAAATGAAAAAGGACATGTCACTCTCTTGGCTGGTTATTTATGTGAGTTTTGAATCCACCTGATCCCAAAAGCTTTGGTTGGTTACATTTATAAAATAAATATTTCTGAAAATATAGCATCCTAACATGCCCTACCAAATTCCAAAAAGCTGAAGTATTTACAGACCCATCTTTCCCAAATGCCATCTTACCTCTGATCGCTAAAAACCTATCCAAACAACACAAGGTTACTCTGTTTAGGAAGTTGCAAACTCTTGTGCTTTGGGTGAAATTTAAAGAGAAAGAGTTCCAGAGCTAAGCAGCAGTCACATAGCATTCTTCCCTACATGCTGTACTGCACAATTTTGCTCAGAAGTCTCAGCTATGTGTTAAAAGGGCATGTGATGGTGGGCCTTGTGAGATGTCATTCAAGGGGAGAACTGCAGGGAGATAATGGTTGGCAACCTTCAGTCTCGAAAGACTATGGTATAAGCCTACAGCGCCCGGTATTCCCAGGCGGTCTCCCATCCAAGTACTAACCAGGCCTGACCCTGCTTAGCTTCCAAGATCAGACAAGATCGGGAGATAGTGTTCAGTATAGGGAGATAGGGAGATAATGAGTCACATCCATAAACACTGACCAAATGAATGCCAGGTCTTAAGGCTGGAACCCCAACACCTCATGGTCAATAGTACTAAGTGTATTGGAAATAATTTATAAGATCAATAGGTAACAATCTCCTCTGTTGACAAATTCCACAAGGACATTCTCATTCTCGCTTCATGCAAGGCATTTTTCCTACAAAGGCATATACAAATTCAGGAAGAGAAAAAAAGATGTATTTCATGAGTTAAATTTATACAAGCATCTGCTTTGCCAGTTGTATACTTTGAAACATGCAAGTGGCACCAGGTTCCCAATCAGTGTATTGCATGTCAGCATACATGGATTCCCCCAACTGTTTACCAGGGTATATACCTTTTCAGGCAAACCATATGTGAAGCAGACCTCAGGGCCATAGTTTCATGTCACTCCCAAATCCTGATCAGCCCTTGTAACCCACCAAACAGTACAAAACTTTCAGTGGTTTACTGCTATGCATCAGCATTCTGAAAGTAAGCCTCTATTACCCGGGTGTGTTCTCTCCAATTTCTAGAACTAATTAATATTTATATCTTCTACACCCACAGGAAAAACAGGTTAAAAACAGTACCAGTTTGTTAAGAGAGATAAAATTTTATGTATTCCTGCTTCAGACAACATTTTGAACACTTTTTTTTTTTTTACCTCCAGAGACGGATAAATAATTGACAAAGGCCTAAGTCCTAACCAACTTTCCAGCACTGAGGTAAGGGCAATTTAACTTTGAGGTAAGGGAACAAACATTACCTTACCTTGAAGAGGCCTCCATGACTGCCTCCCAATGGCAGGATGCAGCACATACCCCACTGGCACAGCTATGCCAGTGCTGGAAAGTTGGTTATGATTTCGCCCAAAGTTTATGTTCTAAGTTTCAATTTCTGGCTGCGAAAAAGACAATCTTCAATGTACTCTGAATTGTTCTGGTGGTAATTAGGTCTCATAAGTGGCCCATGCAGCAGAATGATGAGTATGATAAAATTAGAGTTACATTTCAAAAATATTAATCAGGCCCAAACACCATTTCTCCTTTCCCATCAGCTGATGAGGCCCTGCTGTTATTGTCCCACTTCTTGCTAATGTTTGAATTAGTTTGAATTAGCATTACTGCCTCCAGTAAGACTACAACATACATAAAAGCCTTTGGGAACAGCCAAGTTTGGCCATATGCCAGAACACAGGCAGTGACTGAGTGGCAGCCCAATCCCAAGCTGCCCGGGGTGTGGGGCTGCAGCAGTGCCAAAAATGGCTGCCACCGCATCTTGTGTGTTCTGAGTAGCTGCTGGCGGCTCCTTGGGAGAAGAGGACCAACCAAAAGGTTGGCGGTGAATCAAGAGCCTCTGTGTTGGGCCCAACACAGAGGTTCTGGATCCAGTGGATCCAGTGGATCCCTCCCCGCTCCCTCCCCCCGGAACACCTTCTCCTCGCCCTCTCCCCCGCAGGCACACATTGTTCAGGATTGGGCCCTAAGGCAGGCTTCCATAGAGCGATTATCCCACAGTTCAAGTATGGTGAGCAAGAAAGCCCTGTTTTGTGTACCCATCCACCAAATCTCAGGTGGTAGAAGGAAACTGATCAGATGCTGAATGAAGTGCACATCTGAAAAAAGCAAGCTGAAAAGTAGCCTCAGGCCATTTAAGGTTTTAAAGGTCAGCATCAATACTTTGAACTGGGCTTGTAAAAAAGCTGGCAACTTGTTGGCATCCTTCAGTCTCGGAAGACTATGGTGTCACGCTCTGAATGGTGGCTCTGGAACAGAGTGTCCTCTCCAGTGCGCGAAGCCTGGGTAAAGTAGGTATGGAGGATAGGCTGTTACCCATGCAGCAAATCCCCCCTCTCCACATCGCTGAAATGGTCCAATGGAAAGGCAGGGGCCAATACGGTTGGTTCCAGCGGCGTCGCAGGAGTTGCCAGAACGTGACTGTGTTCAGCCACGAACTGCCTCAGGGACTCCGGCTCCGGATTTTGCCTCGAGGTTGACTCCTGAAGCCTTTTCCATAACTGGATGTAGCCACAAGGCAGTGGAGGTTTGGGATCAGAGTTTTCCTTCTCTCAGATGAGCTGCCTTCCCAGGCTGATTATATAGTCCACTTATTTGGCTCCAGACAAAATTCTGGGGGCCCTCAATGTGGATCAAACAAGGAGAGATGAGTGCGCAACATGGGACAGAAAGACAGGCCATGCTGGACCAGCAGACTGGTCATCAATAAGAGGTGCAACAAATAACTTGAGTTTATGTACGTATCTCCCCTACCTTCTCTAAAATACAGAAATTTTACAGGCCAATTAGTCCTCTCTGACTCCCGACAGGGTTGTGACACCCACCTTTGCTGGAACTCCTATTAAACCTTGGACTGTGAATGCTGACCCCTTGTGGCATACCAAGGGAATCCAATGAATGTCAAATCGCTCACCAGAATAAACTGCCTCTCCAAGCCAGCAAAAGGTCTCTGCGGTCCATCCCTCGGAGGGGTAAGTCAGCTGCACTGCACCAGCCGCATCCCTTAGCCCCAGACCACCCGGGGCAGGGGGGGGAGGTGGGATACTACCATCAGCATCACAGGCAGGTAGAAGGAGACCGGCCCCCTTAGTTCCTATTTTCAGAAGTAGTTTCTAAAACCATCAGAAGAATGATTTGGCTAAAATTGGGGGTGGGGAAGTTGTCAGTAATGGGGCTTATGGCTTGCACTAAGGAGTCCCCTAACTTTCTCCCTATAAATGGAGTATTGACAAGGTCTTTTGGATGTTCCTAATGGTTGGAAGAATAAGTTGGTTTACTGGCTCTTCAGATCATCTGGCTCTATCAAAGCTCCATGGCAGCATAAGCATAGTACCTTTGTGCCTCTTATATTTTACCACACTAATATTGCAGCCTACAGAGCTAATTTGAAAGAACTAATAACTTAGAACAGTGGTTCTCAAACTTTTTAGCACCGGGACTCACCATTTAGAATGGCAATCTGTTGGAACCCACTGGAAGTGATGTCATTAACTTGGAAGTGATTTCATCAAGAAGGAAAATTTTTAGCACCTCCATACCACAATGTCAAATCTAATTAAAAATTTATTTAAAACAAAAAAGAACCCTATTAACCCTTCCAAGCAGTTGCTGATCTGCTTAAAAAAAGTTCGCCAAACATCTCAAAGGCTGCAATCCTATCCACACTTACCTGGGAGTAAGCCCCATTGACTATCATTGCTAAAAGCATATACATAGCAGTCTGTAAGAAGTACAGATCTGTACATTTCTACAAATGCAGTCACATACTATGGTAGCATCAAGTCTAATATATTAAAAACAAAATGCACATTGAAATGAGTGGGGACCCACCTGAAATTGGTTTGTGACCCACCTAGTGAGCCCCGACCTACAGTTTGTGAAACACTGTCTTCACATACATGCCTCTAATAATAAGAGCAAAGTGTTATAGGTCTTGAACTGCATACTTCACTAGCTTTAGAAGAAATGCTTGCATCATACCTTAAGGAAGATGTCCCAGCCCAGTAATCATTTTGGTTGCTTTCTTCTGCACTTTTTCATTTCCACTATATCCTTTTTGAGATGCAGCAATGAGAACTGAAAGCAATACTCCCGGTGTGGCCTTGCCATCAATTTGTACAATGGCATTATAATATTAGCTGTCTTATTTTCAATACCATTTTGCTGCCCATTTGGAGAGATCCTTCTGGAGGTCCTCACAATCTCTTCTGATCTTCACCACTCAGAGAAGTTTGGTGTCATCCACAAACTTGGCCACTGCATTGCTTAACCCTGTCTCCAGGTCATTTACAGGTATGAAAATATGTATGAACAGGTTGAAAAACACCAGTCTCAGGGCAGATTCTTGCAACACACTGCTTTTCACCTCTCTCCATTGTGAAAATTGTCCACTGACACCCACTCTCTGTTTCCTGGTCCTCAACCAGTTCCTAATCCATGAGAGGACCTGCCCTCTAATTCCCTGACTGTGGAGTTTTCTCAGTAGCCTTTGGTGCAGTACTGTGTCAAACGCCTTCTGAAAGTTCAGATATATAATAACCACAGGTTCTCTCGCATCCACATGCCTGTTGACCTTTCCAAATAATTCTAAAAGGTTTGTGAGGCAAGACTTATCCTTACAGAAGCCATGCTGATTCTCTTTCAGCAAAGCTTGTTTGTCTATGTGTTTTAAGATTTTATCTTTCATGAGGCATTCCACCATCTTTCCTAAAACAGACATTAGGCTGACAAGTCCTCTAGCACCATGGCCATTTTTAGGGACAAGTTGCATATTTTAGTCAAGAAATCTACTACTTCATTCTTCAGTTCCTTAATAACTCTTGGGTGGATGCCATCTGTGCCTGGTGGCTTACTGATTTTTAATTAGTTAGGTCTGAAACTTCTTTTTTAATCTGACTTAGGGCACAATCCTAACCAGGTCTACTCAGAAGTAAGTCCTATTTTGTTCAATGGGGCTTACTCTCATGAAAGTGTGTTTAGGATTGCAGCCTTAATTCCTTAGTCAAAAGGGAATGTTTGGACAACAGTATATGCCAGAGGTCTGCTGTGAAGACAGATGCAAAGAACGCATTTAATTTCTCTGCCATCTCTAAGTCTCCTTTTATCTCCCTTTTCCCTCCCTCACTGTCTGGTGAGCCAACTGCTTCTCTGGCAGGTTTCCTGCTTCTAACATATTTGAAGAAGCTTTTATTATTCCCCTTAATATTTCAGGCCATACATTCCTTATAGTCTCGCTTGGCCTCCCATATCACCTTCTTACATTTCTTTCACCACAGTTTATGTTCCTTTTTATTTTCCTCATTTGCAAATGGCAAGACTTCCATTTACAGAAGCAAGCTTCCTTGCCCTGTACAGCCTCTCTAACTTGGCTCGTTAGCCATGCTGGCATTCTCCTAGGCTTAGTTGAACCTTTCCTCCTTTGTGGTACACACTTCAAATGGGCCTCTATTACCATTGTTTTAAACAGCTTCAACACTCTCTGGAGAGAGTGGACCTTCTTTACCTTCCCTTTCAATTTATTTCTAACTAATCTCCTCATTTGAGGGAAGTCCACCCTTTGGAAGTTAAGGGGTTTTGTTTAGCACTCTTCCCTTCACGTGCATGGTGAAACTAATCATAGGATGGTCACTGCTCCCCAATGGCTCAGTAACATTTACATCTCTAACCAGGTCCTGAGTATCACACAATATTAAATCCAGAGTCACTTGTCCTCTGGTGGGCTTCATAACTAGTTGCTCTAAAGCAAAGTCATTTCGCAAGTGAAGGAATCCAGACTCTTTCGTGACCAGAGCACAACTGACCCAGTCAATGTGAGGACAATTGAAGTCCCCCATGATTACAACCCTGTCTCTCTTTGACACCTCCCTGATCTGTTTCCTCATTTCAAGGTCCCCTTCAGATTTTTAGTCCAAAGAACGATAGCACACCCCCAGTATTAAATCGTTCCTTGAGCCTGGTGATTTAACCTACAGTGATTCTATTGTGGAGTTGGACCCGCCTTCAATCTCTACTTTACTGGATTCTACCCCTTTAACATAGATGGCCACCCTACCACCAACATGCCCCTCCCTGTCCCTCCTATAGACTTTATAGCCTGGGACTGTGGTATCCCACTGGTTCTCCACATTTCACCATGTGATTTATGCCCACTATATCAATGTTTTCCCTAGCCTCCAAACATTCTAGTTCTCCCATTTTTGCTTGGAGACTTCTGGCATTAGTATAAAAGTACTTGTATACAAAGTCCCCCAGGATGGATTTATGCATCCACCACCACAGTGTCTATGGAAGTAGGAGCAAGTATACAGGTATGCTTAGGCTCCCACCCCAATGGCGTCCCCCAGTCTGCCCCTGAAGACTCAGTTATTAGTATTTATTTAGTTACAAATTAATACCCCGCTTTATCTCATGGCATTCAAAGTGGCTCCACATTCCAGTTGTGACTCATATTGCAGACTTTGCCTCATAGAATTTGATAGGAACTGACTGTTTTCTACTGCAAATCGTTGACAACAGTTATCTCAGTACCATGAGGTACCTGAGTACAGAGTTTTGTCCCATTCCCAAATGTATCACTGAAAGGGTGCTTTATTTTCTCCATTGTAAATGGATGACCATCATTTTGTGCCCACTCAACTGATGTCCTCAGATCAGTGGTTCACTTCCTGTGCCAGAAGTAAATGGTGCTGTCATAGAATAAAATGGCTCAATTCACCACTAAGGCAGAAAGTTGTTTGGGTCACAGGTAACTGCTGCAAGAGAGAAACTGGCAGAGGTTTCTATTCCTAGCAGGCCAGTTCATCTGCATATGTCTTCCTGGCATGACCTAACTTTTAGTCATGCAGAAATGGGATGAACACAATCTGGACTTTTCAAAAATATATGATGGAAAGGTAAAGATTTTTGACCATTCCGTATTTTCAAAAAGCAGAAATTACCTCAATTAAAAAGGATGCTTCCATTTCAGGTGCCAAGTTGACTGAAATTGTGTTTAATGCTTTGCAGATACAGATACTGCTAAGGACCAGGACATTAGCAGAAAAACGTTCAATCATGTGGCTACAAATAGCTGTACAGGTCACTATTCATAGACAAAATTTCACTTGTCTTTCTCAACACTGTATCTTCAATAGACGTCTAATAATCTAGTCCTACATACTTTTTGTGACACTTATGTAGGAGAAAATAATAGGACAAATTGGGTGTTGTTCATGTATTCCATATGTCTAAAAGGGTTTGCTTTTGAAAGTTTTCTTATCCTCTAACACAAACAGAACTTATCTCTATGCCTGTCCGAAAACTTCACTGGACAGCTAATTATTCAAGCTACACAGAAAAACCATTCCTCCTTTGGCATATCATAAAAACAGACTTCACCCTCCTGTTCAGTTCCCTTCAGAAGATGGGACTGGTATCATTCATAACTAGTTCAGTTTCAAACATATTCTGTTTTCCATTTGGCAAAACAGAGAGATGCAAAAAGGAAGCTACTTGAAGGGAAGCTGTTACTGAGTCACATGACATTTATCTCTGTTAAAGCCTTCTCATTTTTAAGATACAGAAATTTAACCATGAAAACTCCAAAAGTTTGCTTTTAGAAAGGGTTAATGGAGCACAATGTACTTTTATAATGGGAAACAATACATAAAAGTAGGTGAAGAGGAAGCACGGGATGGGGATTTCCTATAACTCTCCTTTTCCTACTACTGCCCATCTTTACTTCATTAGAGTCTCTCTTCCATAGAGTTCCATAGAACCAACTGGCAGACCACTGCAGTGGCTACTGCCAGTCACCAAAAGGTCACTTAGCTCTGGGATGACTCATGGTACAGTGGCCTAATGGGAGTGGTAAGTCCTTCTGACAGCTGGTATTAGCAAAAAAAGATTCTACAAGATAATGGATTCTGCTCTGAAAAACAAAAAATCGGACTCTGCTGTGTCCTTCCACTAAATCTTATAGAGCAAACAGTCCTGTATTCACTTCTTCAAGACTTTATCATTCCAAGAATTCTTTAGAGACATATATTCCTGCCACTAGAGTAGCCTAGGCAGCTGCTAGGACAACTCCTTTTCAGCAGCAGATAGGAAGAATTCTTTTAGTGTTGCCTTGATGTTGAAGCTTAACTTGCCCAGGAAGTACTGAGAGTTTGATGCTAGATGGAGGCAAAGATCAACTGGCCATCAGTTGCAGGATTCCAGCTGGTTTCTAAAATGAAAGTTTCTGGAACTCTAGCAATCCTGAAATTTTAGAATTTTAGAAACCAAACACTGCTGGAATCCTGCAACTTTTGGCCAATGCTTCCTATCTGCTGCTGAAAAGGAATTGTCCTAGCAATGCCTAGAACCAGGGGTGCCCAAACCCTGGCCCTGGAGCCACTTGCAGCCCTTGAGGACTCCCAATCCGGCCCTCAGGATGTCCTCAGTCTCCAATGAGTCTCTGGCCCTCCAGAGACTTGCTGGAGCCCACATTGGCCTGATGCAACTGCTCTCAGCATGATGTCCAACTGTTCAACCTCTCATGTGAGCTGCAGGACAAGGGCTCCCTCCATTGCTTGCTGTTTCACATCTGTGATGCAGCAGTGGTAGCAAAGGAAAGCCTGGCCCTCCTGCTAAAAACTTTGGACATCCCTGGCCTAGACTAACCTAGTAATATGAACAATGCCTCTGAAGAGTTCTTGGAATGATAAAGTCAATGAAAAAGTGAATAAAGGACTGTTTGATCTAAAATATTTAGTGAAAGGAGAAAAATGGAGCAGAGTCTGATTTTTTTCCAAGATGCTGGTCTAATAGGAAAATGGCAGAAGTTTACATAAAACTGGATTCAGAATCAAATGTTGGGATAAGTGTGAAATGGCTCTCTTGTGATGCAATAGGTCTGTTACTGCAAATATGACAACATTTATCCCCAAATTCTGATAATTTTTCTCTTCTCTTGTCTGGAAAGACAAGCTGATGACTGCGTTGGACAACCAATGCTCATGTTCAGCAAGGACAAGCACTGAGGCAAAGCTCTCAGCTTGTGACTACTAGTCCCTCTGGATCACATGAGGCTCTGACTCCCTTTCTCCAGTTGGCTCTACTGCAGCCCACTGAAGCCCCTCTGGATGCCCGCTTCCGCTGCCCAGCTGATCAGCGGTGAAAAAGAAAACAAGGAAATACACACCCTATACACATAGGGACTTGGAGTCAAAAATGGCATTGAATCACAAGTTCTGGGCTCTCAGTCACAAGTCAAGTCCAAATATTTGATCGATGGGACTTAAATATGACTTAGGACTGAGTCGTGGAACTTGAAACTACATCCTTGGAAGCAATGCAAATAGGATACATAAGGACAGTGGGAAAGGTCTGAAGGCATCTTGGCTTGAAGATGAAGAGAGTTTGTAAAGGTTCCAATTCTTAAGCATAGCAAACTTACCAGAGCTCCAGTTTTTGCACCTGAAGCTCCTTGTAGATCAAAGAAAGGTGTTATACAATCATATGTGCTAGAAACCTGAACTCAGGATTTTCAGATTCTTGTATAACAACAATTGGGGGTAGGAAAAGAGACTCAGACAGAATGCATCATTTACAGTCCTGTCTCTGGATTGGTAGCTGCTTTGGGAGCTCCCATTTTGGGGAGGGGAAGAGAGAGAGATGTAAAATTTCAACTAAAAACCAGACAATGGAGAGTCACAATAGATAGAAAGATTAAATGCTCTGACCACAAGCATAGGTCTCTAGTCCTTTCTATCCCTTCCTTCCCATGTAAACTGATCCTGAGGGCAACAGAAAGAACATTTGCCAAAGCTCATGTCCATTCTTCTTCTTGAACCGGCCTTATAGTGTCCTGGTTATCACCATTCACTCACAAACTAAAGGATAATTTCGACACCATGCAGAGCCTCCCTTTCAGTCTGGTGAACTACAGTCATGAATTATTTCCTCAAATATGTTTCCAGCATGACAACACTACTTTATTTTATAAGATGTACTGGAGCTGAAAAACACAGCAGGGTCAACTGCAGTTGGCAGCTGTCCATGGAAAAAAGAAAAAAAAAAGCTGTGCAGAAGTTGTGCATGCACCCTCAGTAACACCAAGTGCCATGAAACAGTTGTCAAAGATGAAATATATGTTTGTATGGAAGAGACAAAATGGTCCTAATGGAGAAACATTTTTAAATATGTCAGGAAGGGATATTTCTCTTAATAAGGATTAAAAGACAAAGTTAGGAATGTGTCCATGGTCAGATGTCTTAAATTACATGACTCGAAAATTAAGGAATGCACAACTATGGATTCTGTAATTCCAGAATGTAGAACAGTCACTCAGCATGTGATAATACTGTTCCCG
Source organism: Tiliqua scincoides (assembly GCF_035046505.1). Classification (NCBI taxonomy): domain Eukaryota; kingdom Metazoa; phylum Chordata; class Lepidosauria; order Squamata; family Scincidae; genus Tiliqua; species Tiliqua scincoides. The sequence goes on from NC_089822.1 coordinate 40,674,727, forward strand.
CTATAAATGACTGGCAGCCTAATCCTATGTGTGTCTACTCAGAAGCAAGTCCCATTGGAGTCAATGGGGCTTACTCTCAGGAAAGTGTGGATAGGATTGGGCTCTTAAAATATCCAAATTCAAATGCTCACAAATTCATATTTCACATTGTTTCTAGGCAGAATTGCAAATTATGCAAGTTGAAAACCAGAAAACATCTCAACATCATGGAAAACCATGCTGTAAATATGCTAAATATTGCTTTTGTTATGTGAAAATATGTCTTGCAGCAAAAATGGCTAGAGGTACAATTCAAATTAGTTTAAAGTGCAAGATATTTACATTCAATTTGATTTAGATGTTAGCTGAAAATAAATCATGTTCTTTTTTCTGGCAAGTTTCTTTTCTGCTGCTTCTCATCTTAGGATGCCAAACTACATGTTTCCTTGGTGCAATACGAACAAAGTGCTGGGGTACCAGACCTTCTAAATCTACCAGTCAAAAAACACAGTGTATAATATAAACTGTTTTACATACTATATATTTTTTAACAAATGACAAAGATACTTTAAGAAAACAACACAGTTTCAACGGTTGTTCAAGTAGGATTATTCATCTCACACTAAGGGGTTTGATTTGGGATACAGAACATAAACCATTTCCTCAAGATATTTTGTGTTCAGCATAAAATATTTAAAATGTCTCATTTCCAAGAGATCTGGTGGGAGTTCATGACAGATGTGTTATATTTCCTCCCCCCATTTTTAACAGCATTATTGTGTTTAATTAGCCTCGTTGATTTACCCATGACAGTATGAACTTCTGAAGAGGCAACAAAAAGTAGTTTATTGTATTTGAAGCAGAGAACAATCTGCAATGAGATGAGGAAAAGGCACTGATTTTAGGTGTTTTACAACCAAGTCTTCAAGTAGCCCAGAGAGCTTTCACTTATTTATGCACCGCCATATGATACAGCCTTTTGCCTGTAGCATTACAAATCATAGTCAGGTTTGATACAAAATGTTCTCCAGGTGTTAGCAGACCAACTGTGCCACTATTTCTTATTTATGTACTGTCTAGTAATAGAAGACAAATAGCTATAGAAAAGGCAAATGTGATTAAACAGGTCTTCAGAAGTCAAAAGGAGGGACCCACACACTTGAGGGTTACCTCATATGACCCTACATAGGCTCTGAACTGTATTTTTAAGAAGAATGTGAAATATAAATGTGCAACAATTCATTGTAGTATCACAGTTGGTGCTTCTAGTCCTATTTTGTACTGAAAATTTCAGCCCCTCTGGCAAAGGGGATAGTAAAAAGTTGTCAAAAATATCACTATAAATATCTAGGCTGTTTTCTTCTGGCATAACGACAATGTTAAACAATGATTAACATGGAAAGCAACAGCAACATGGAATTTATAAAGTAACACTAAAACTATACAATTGTAAGAAGAGACAAAGATGGTGAACTAGCTAGGCATCAGGAAACCTTCAATTCGTTTTCATGAAGAATGAATACAATTAAGGAAAGTTTTCCTTAAAAGTTTCAATTAAAACATATACACTATTTCCTTCACCTGATTGTAGCCCCATATGGCAAGGTCAGCCCTTTCAGTGAACAAACAGCTCAGTCGCCTCCAGTGTAGCTGTTATCTTCCTCAACAAGGGGAGACATTTGGCACAGCCTAAAGCTGGGGCATGAACCCTGGCTAAGCTTAAGACATTTATCTGACAGCATCAGCTGACACTCCACAAACACATTTGCTCTCCATGACCCCAGAGCATTTGTGATTAATCAAAAATGTATCTTGAATCTTGAGAACAAGCTACAAGCAGGCACACACAAAAAAAGAATATGCTCTCGATCTCGCTTATCGACTCAAGAGGTATATTGAATTTAGAAATAGCAAATAGAATAAAATGATCAATATATTCTCACTTGTCCATGGAAGAGCAAACTTTATCCCTCAAGCAACAAACATTGATCATGTAAATGTTTGAGCTGGTGTTTTTAGTTTAAAAAAAGCAAAAACATGATTTTTGCGGGCAAGGAGGAAAGTATTAAAGGAGGTGCATGTACTACAATAGTACTCAAAAGTATGGAAATAACAGTGAAACATATGAATATGCTCCTAAGCTACTGCTGAAGTTTTTAATACAATTAGGTACTGCTCAAACACAGATTTTTGTAGCTTGTTGCCAAAAGATCTTAATAAAACATTATGAAGGGGATTTTAAAACTTAATGAAGTCACATAATCTGCTTCAGAGAAAGCTTCTTGCCTTAATTTAAATGAGACACAGTTATAACATATTCCCTATGCACAGTTTACTATTTATAATTTATGTCTCTGTTTGAAATACACTACTTTCTTCAGTCATCTGCTAAGTGATATGATTAGCATTTGAATATCACAATATTCTACTTTTCAAAAGTCAAAGTAGGAGCTTTTAATGTTTTCACTCACTTTTTGAAGAATAATACTGTGCTTAAGTCTAAGTAATAATGAGAAAAATATCATAAGCAGTGCTTGAGTTCATTACAAAATGAATACAACTTTATAATAGCATTCTTTTTCTTTGCAGATTACCTACCACTTAGGTTACAAGCCTTTTTATTCCTTCATAGCTCTCTCATTCTAGCAGAGAACTACTATATGTCTTCTGGTCTCTGTTGACAAGACAAACAAACTTTCATAGCATGCGCTCTCCGTAAAATGGCGGCACTAATTAGAAGATATAAACTCATGCTGTGATATAATATGAATTGGCTTTATGCATGTACTAAGCTCACAGCAGTATTAGATTTATAGAGCCGACATCTTCAGCTAATATGCAACTAACACACACCCCATTTCAAATGGACTCAGAAATAAGGCAAATATGATATTATTTTATAATATAGCTCAGTCAAATTCCACTAATCCAAATTTAGGTAATCTGCAAATTTAAAAAAACCCCTCAAAGAGATTTATTCCTACAGCTTTTCCGCAAACATTTAGCACTGCAATCCTGTATTGCAGGGAGCTATATAGCTGAACATATTCAATACTTCTGCAAAAGAATAAGCAAGTATCAAAAAATATTATAAGAAGCTAGCAAATCTGGCTGGATCAAAAGAATAGGGCACTCAGGAGGAGGCTGCTGCTGTTACATAGGCTGTTGCTATGCTTACTTACATCTCCCTACCTAATAGCTTGTCCATGAATCATGATTACCTGTTACGCAGGAAAGAGATTTGACTTTGATGCCTACTCCTAACCAAACAGGTGACCAGTAGCAACAATGCTAATCATCTGGATTAGAGAAGCACCTGCAGTACAAGACTGACTCATAATGAATTCGAGCAAGCAGGTGAAACTACATCACAGTGACTTCTATGGATGCTTCTTCTATAGATGGCCCAATTATTCAAATTCAAATTATAGCTCCCATATATGGACTCCAGAAAAAAGATTTACAGCACTAGCCTATACATATTTACTCAGAATTAAGTCCTATTTTGTTTAGGTAAGTGTGTATAGGACTGCAGCCTTACAGAAGACAAACAGGATGCAATGTTGGACAGCATTGCAGTATGTAGATTATCTTGCTTCTAGCTGTCTTCATACCAGCCCTAGTGTGGAGATTTCCCATGGGATGGGGATTTGAGAGAAGAATCCATTTTTGAATGTTTTGGCCTAGTTAATGTGTTATAGTATCCATAAGCACACTGATTCTTAAGTAAACAAACCTCAAATGCCTGTACTATTCTTAATGGGTCCCATACCATAAACCTTTATTGGCATTAAAATAATAAATAGCAGTACAATAGCCAGCACAGTGGCTGTGTTGCCAAAAGGGTAAGTCGCAACAGGGGACTGGTAAAAATAAGAGTAGGGGAATTCTTAATGGGTCTATTGCAAGATATTGATGTGGCACTGTAGAGAAGCTACCTGTGTGCATAGGTGTCTGTGGGCCATGGTTTGAAGGGAAGCTGTGAAGAGTGGCCACTGGACAGGGTTTCTGAGTTCCCCATCCAGTAATGGCAGGATCATTAATGTAAAGACAGGATCGCCTGGTGACAAAGCCTAGCAAGATCAAATGGGTGAGGCAGGCAGCCTTGGTTTCAACTAATTGAGGGATAGGCTGTGGCACGGAGAGATTTAAAGGGATGAGAGAAAGGCCATATGGGATAAGAGAGAGAGATTGGAGAGAGAAGGGGTCAGAAGGAATAGGAATGGAAGAAAGGAGGGAAAGGCAGAGAAGGTTGCAGAGGAAAACTGCAGAGAGGGGGATGAAGGCAAGGAAGGGTGAACTTGGAGAGCTATATCCTCACCAGGATTTTTCCAAAAAATAAACTGTTTTAAGATGTAATATTAAGGCTTGGTCATAAATAAGACACTTTTCACCATTTATGGTTAGAAGTAAGGTGTAGCGTCAGTTCTGAGATTCTCATCTCATCTAGCAAATTACCTCTAGCCAAGGCAGAAAAGGGTTGGATTAAGTATGTATACATAAACCAGTCCCTTGCTTCTAACCTCAACAGCTTTAGAAGAAGTTGCAATGTTCTACATCAGGGTGCCCAAACCCCGGGCCTGGGGCCACTTGAGGCCCGCAAGGACTCCCAATCTGGCCCTCAGGGAGCCCCCAGTCTCCAATGAGCCCCTGGCCCTCCGAAGACTGGCTGGAGCCTGCACTGGCCTGATGCAACTGCTCTCAGTCAACTGTTCGACCTCTCGTGTGAGCTGTGGGTCAAGGGCTCCCTCCACTGCTTGCTGTTTCACATCTGTGATGCAGCAGCAACAGCAAAAGAAAGGCTGGCCTTGCTTTGTGCAAGGTCTTTTATAGACCTTGAGCTATTGCAAGACCTTCATTCATTCATATAAGTTCCATCTCTAATATATTCATTTATTTAAATTTATTCAAATTTGAAATGTAAATTAATTATTTTTTCCCCCAGCCCCCAACACAGTATCAGAGAGATGATGTAGCCCTCCTGCCAAAAAGTTTGGACACCCTGTTCTACATTACCCTTACTGATCAGAAGGAACAATTGTTAGGAATACTGTGTAATATGATAAAACTATATGCCTTGAGTTTCCTTTCATCTAATTATTCTACATAGCTCCAAGTCAGGAGTTGATGGCTTCTATGTGGCCCAGACAAAGTACATAAACTGCCATCTTTTATTGGACCAACTTCTGTTAAACAAGCATTCATCTCCTGATGAAATGTTCTGCATAATTCAAAGACTTCACTCTTGATTACATATAGAATCTAGCCCAATAAAATATCATACCTACTTCATTTTCATATACTAGTGTCATTTACAAAATGTCCATGATGTATATATAGGTTGCATGATGGTAGCTTCCTATGTGCTTATCTTACAGAATCTAACATGAATTGAAGCACCAGACATCCCAGCTGTATGTTTTGGCATCCATGGTGAAAATGAGCAGAAAATCTAGCTGTTCCATATCAAGAAGTATTTTTACTAGTGCTAATGTGCCTTAAATACCTTGTTCCACAGATGAGTGGCCTGGCACCTGCTGCATGAGAAATAGCCAATTACTGTTCAGTGCCTCTAATTTTCTGATTCAATTAGCATGCTTCAGAGCTTTCCAGTTTAATTGCAAACTACTTCAGTTAGCTCTCTGATTAATCATTGCCCATCTGCAAGCCATCGGAAAACTTAGTGGAACAAATTTGTGTACTTTGGAATGCTGGGAGCTTAGCAAATCAAACTTGTTTTGGTATATAAAGCTTTAATTTTGTTTGCCCTTTTCAGCTGCACTTGTAAGAAGCTCTGTACTGATTAAACAGGAAGTCCAGACAATAATATGCTACATTATGCATATAATTACTGTAAATACAGCGGAGACTGGAGAAACATCATTTAAGGTTAGGCACTAACATGTATGGAGTAGAGGGTCAAGACAACACATTTGGAATCAATTTCTCCCCATTACGAAAGAAAATAAATATTACAAGAACAATCATGTGATGGCATTTTAATACCTGTACTTCAAGGAATGCCTATTTCTTCTAAGTACATGTACTTGTAAGCAAGTCTGATTGTTTTTAGCAGGTCTTATGCCTTAAACTCAAATATGTTTACTCAGAAACTTCATACATTTCAATGAGACATGTTCAAGTAAGCATGCTAATATTCACAGGTTTTGGTTTAAGATGGAAACTATTTCAGTGCAGGTTAGGAGGTGGCTATGGAGTAACTGAGTAAGGGGATATTTATCCCCTTACTCCATGTCACACGCCAACTATCCCAAGGGGCTACTCGAATCTGCAACAGTGAATTAGCTGATGCAAACAGAGTGGCCTGTGTAAGGCCAATAAGGCCAAGGACAGGGGTTAGGATCCAGCCTAAATTGCCAACGCTGGTCCCATCCCCCATCCCAGGCCCAGTCTTCCCACCTACCCCTTCCTTCCCCTGTCTTTAAATGCCAAAGTACGCCCTCCCACTACCCTCTCCAACCCTCTGTGCTGGCCTGCCTAGGCAGGTGCTTACTTACCAGCCTGGGGTCTGGATTCGGTGCAGGGTGGCTAGCACATGTTCTTGCGCCAGACCAGCCTCCTCCAGTGTATTTGCAAACATGCTGTGTGGCATGTTCACAATATTCCTGGACTGGTACAAGTCCCTTGTGCTGAAGACAAGGTAAGGATTGTGCCCTAAGTTAACCTCTGCATCTCTATGTTTTTAGCAAACCACATTCTTCTCCCTGCCCTTCTATTTGCCACCTTCAGATTAATTTATTTCCTTTCTTCCTGCTATGAGACGTAATTCTAACCCATTAAAATTAGTTTTGTACTAGAGATTTCAGTGACATGTGGATTGGATCACATTTGTACAAAGGGAACAATATATAGATAGCAGTGGCCACAGGGGCAGAACTGAGGCGCTGTCCTCTGAAACCTGAGCTGATGTTAAGGGGAGTGCCTATAGTGAGATCAAAGAGTGAATGTTTGATTTGTCAATAAATAGTTTTCAGCCACATCTACCATTACAAGAGTAACTGTTCTGGAACAGAGTCCACTAAGAAGCCCACTATGCTTCTTTAGTCTGCTCATTCAGCAACTTGCCCTGAGATCTTTCAAGAAATATCAGATTCAAACAATACAGGCTGAACTGTGCAGCCCTGTAGCAAGCAGGAAGAGGAGGAGGAATATCAGAAATCAATGGAATTGGAGGCAGCAAGCATGAAATGAGTTCAAAAACTGAGAAATATGTGAGCAAGATTGTGAAAAGGAAATTTCTCATTGTTGCATCCTTCCTCATAACCAGCTGACGCAGGGCCACACTGGGATCTGGTTCTGGCACTCTGTGTGTAGAAGCCCTGACCCTGGAGTGTGAACCAAAGCCAGGGGTACCCTTCTCAGAATAACTGTCTGAAGAGCAACTGCTGGAGCTGGATCTACAAACCCCTTTTCAATGTACCGTATATCCCTGGACCTGCTGATGTATTTTTCTCAGTTCTTATGGGGTGCCAGTCAATGGCTGGATGAATGCCCCTGTTCCTGAAGGAACACTGCCCTGCATCTCCCTTCATGCTAGGATTCATACCCAGTTAAGAAGGTATGGGTGAGCCCAATCTTCACAAGCATCTGGGAAAATTGGGGAATTTTCTTAGAAGCCCCCTTACTTACTTACCCCCTCCTCCCCAAAAGATGTTTCAGGTGTTAGTGTTATGTGGCCACCTTAAGTGCTGGGAGAGGTGATATGCTCCCCTGAAACGATGGTTGGGCTTGTCCCCATGTCAGCTTCAAGAATTTTGCCCAATATTACCAGAGTTTAGCCTGTAGCTGCCATATTGGCAGCAGGCAGCAATGTTTCCCATTGCTTACCCAGGATTTGGGCAAGGTATTGAGAACAGTAAAATATAAGAATATTCTCTTACAGTCCAATTCTATCCATGGTTACTTAGATGTAAATCACACTGTGTTAAATTAAACTCCCAGGTAAGTGTGCATCGTCCAACACCTCTGGCAGCTTTTATTAGCCAGGCTGAACCAGGACCAAGAGTGCACAAAGGCAATCTTATGCTTCCAAGAATCTTGACCAAATTTTAACATATTAACTGAAATTCAGTACTCATAATATCCTAATTTCCTAACAGCATATTAAAAAATTGCTTTAAGAAAATAAAAACACTTTAAAAACATTTACCATAGATTTTACCGTCTCTAGAATATGAATATGAAGGTAAGATGCATCAGTTTCTTTTCCTAGTCCTCTCAAGCAAAACTACATATTGCAGGGAGATGTATGGATGATGCTGGCCAAAACCTTTTCCCGTGTTATCCATGGTACTCTGTCATTGAGGAACAAATGTGTGGTATGTTGTCATTGAGTGTACTTCGTCATTACTTGTCACTTGTAAGTTGAGGGCTAATGTTCAGCCTTCTTGACAATACTTCAATGTTATGCAACAGGGCACCTGGTGTTAGCGAAGAAACAAATATATAACCAAAGGTTGCAGGATCTTGAAGGATTAATTAAGGCAGTGGTTCTCACACATTTAGCACCAGGACCCACTTTTTAGAATGAGAATCTGTCAGGACCCACCAGAAGTGATGCCATGACCGGAAGTGACATCATCAAGCAGGAAAATTTTTAACAATCCTAGGCTGCAATCCTATCTACGCTTACCCAGAAGTAAGTCCCATTTACTATCATTGTTAAAAGAATATACAAAATAGCTTGTTAAAAGTACAGGTCTGTAACTTTTCCCCAAATGCAGTCACATACTATGTTAGCATCAAGTCTAATATATTAAAAATAAAATATTGAAATGAATGGGGACCCACCTGAAATGGACTCGTGACTCACCTAGTGGGTCCTGACCCAAAGTTTGAGAAACACTGAATTAAGGAGTCTGAACTAAGGCAAATAAGTGAAAAAGGCAAATAGGGACATTCCATAGAGAGTCCTAATATTCCACAGTTAAAATAAACAGAGTTGCAGCCCATAAGGAGAAGGGGGGAAGGGAGGGGGAGAGAGAGAGCTATGGCTCTCCGGAGGGTCTGGGGAGCCCGCGCCTCACTGTGCAGGCCTTCCTGTGTCTCCAAATTGCTGTAAACAATGTAAAAAGACCACTTCCTGTTTTGCGATGAAAACCAGAAGTGTTTTTTTCCACTGTTTACACCAGTTTGGAGGTGCAGGGAAAGCTGCAGAGAGAATTGAAGACTTTCTGGACTCTCTGGAGAGCTATAGCGACCCCCAGGAATGTTTTAAAAAAAGACATCATGAGACATCATGATCATGGTGATCACGTTGCTACCCCTCCCATCCCCTGCAAGCACTTACAGCATCTCAAACTCTCCCTGTGAGTTTGGGAATCACTGGAGTATAGCAAAAAATACCAGGGATGTGCTCCAGTCGCTGAGCTGAGCCACAAGTTGAGTCATGAGTCGCAACTCCATGATTTGATTTGAGTCATACTGTACACCATTGCAACTCAGCCCGTGGAAAACTTCGAGTCATTTCAAACCTAGTCATAAGTCATTTTGAGGAACGTGTCAAGTCCTTGAACCAAAAAAAGCTTAAGCTTTACTCCTCCCCTGAACACCCCCAGTCCCACCTCCTGGAACCACCTACCCTTCCTCCCACGTCTGCTGCTGCCATTGGTCTGAAGACTGACTTCCAGACTGTCTACAAGGTCAAAAATTCAAACCACAGACCTCCAAAACTAGCAACAAGGATGAGTCTCTATCCTCTTCACCAGCTCAAAACTGGGGAGGAGTAGTAGGACTTTATCCCTAGTCAAATCAAGTCAACCTTTATTAGGCATAAACAATTAGTAGGTGAAGACTCTGTACGGGAACCATAGAGAGAATATAAACCTAAGTAATACACAGATATATGTATATGTGCACACCTACGTGTACACACAGATACAAACGTACAATACATTTTACATACAAACATGTAATATTTAAAAACAAAACAATCAGTTACTCTGCAGATACTGCCAAATATGTAATGTACTCAGTGATTACTTGCTACAGAAAACTTGGCTCGATTCAAATTACTCAAATTTAGGAACTGTGCGACTGAGAGGGTTGTATGCATTTTATCCCTAGTCACCTGGGCAGGGGGACTAGATATCATAACTGCAAAAGAGGACAAGGCACCCTAAAATGTAGAACATCCAAGAAAAATGTAGGACATGTCAAAATAAAAGCTACAAACTGTTGTATATTGATTTAATGTGGTTAAACACTATATTACTCATTGAATTTAAACTATATTACATATAATTTATTAATTACAATAAGGCTATGTGCTGCCTGCAGGGGACTGCTCACAGGGAAAAGGGGGACATTTAAGTTCTTTCCCAGAACACGAGGCAAAAAAAGAGGACATGTCCTAGAAAAAAAGGACATCTGGTCACCCTGCTCCTAGAGACTCTCTAAGTACCCCTGAAGTTTAGTGAGACAAGACCCTTCATACTCAGGGAAGCGGTAAGTTCTTTAGTGAGCACAAATTTTGATTGGCTACCAGTCAGCCAATATCTGTGGATATTTGCCACTGACCAACCAGACTAGAGAGTGGAAGGATCGCATCAACAAATAAATCCCTCAGAACATCCTGGAAATCAAATCGATCCATTAGTTTTTAAGGGCAGACCACCTTAACTGGCCCCTTCTCCCCGTGGAGATCTAAATACCACAGAATTTGAATCACAACTAAGTAATAATCTGACCATGGCAACAGTGTAGCAGATATTCCTTACAGGTCATAATCTTCTTGACTGGCACAAAGAGTAAGTCAGGTGTGTGCCCAACTGCAAGGGTAAATCTGTTCACACTCTGGGACATGGTTGTCATGGCAACCATGAAGTCCTATTGACCACTAGGAGGCCTGAGCTTGAATACTAAGAGTTCTGGCACCACTATCTTATTTAATTGCAAAACAAATACTACATCTGTTTAGCATTTAATTGTTACAAAAATTCCAGAGAAGCCTAGTTGGTTCTACTGGTCAATTCCAATTAATATGTATTACCAAAGTCAGTTCACACTGCAGGTGGAATACTACATGTTTCAATACTCCTCATGAAAAGTTAATCACTACCACAGAAAACTAGAATGTTTGGGGAAAAAACTAGGTTAAACCCTACAGCTGCAGACTGAAGCCCAGCAATAATTTTACTACACATAAGGACCCCTTTGTCTAGACCAGGGTGGTCCAACTCTGGGCAGCGGGGAGGGGGCATATGACTCTTGCGTGACCTCCAGATGTGCTGATCTGGAAGTAATTGGTGGTGATGTGATGACGTCACCACCAATTACTTCCATGTTCTGAGCTGCCAAAGTCATTCGGCAGCCTCAGGATGCAAGCATTGGAGCTTTTTGGTCTCCCTGCTGCACCATTCCAGATTCTCCTTCTCCGAAGGCAGGGAGACTGAATAGCAGCTGAAGTGGGAGGAGGCATGGGGCAGCTGCAGACGGGCATTCAGAGGCCACAAAAAAGGGTCCTGCAGGCGGCATGTTGGACCACCATGGTCTAGATCAGAGGTGGCTAATCCATGGCATGTATGCAACTAGTGGCACACTGACATTTCCTTAGTGGCACACACAAAGATGCCTGTAATGGCCACACCAGCCAACACAGGGCTCCACAGCAGCGAGTGCACAGCACTTCTCACACTTTTAATTTTATTTAGGGCGCAATCCTACCCTACAGTGGAACAGGCAAGCCAAGAGGCTTGTGCTGTATCCAGCGCAGGGTTGTGAGCAGAAGTGGCTTGGCCAGAGGCAAGGGGAAACTTTTCCCCTTATCCCAGGGTAAGGGCCGCTGGCCCCTATCGGTCTCCTTGGACTTGCGCCACCTCTGGAGGTGGCACAAGTCCGAGGAGAGCAGAACAGCTTGAAGCCACTCCATTCTCCCCAGGAATGGGGGTTGGGATCTGACATAACTGCTGGATCCCAGCCCCACCTCCCTCTCCCCGCCCCCTCGCCTCCGGGTCCGCCCACCGCCTGCCCTCCCCCGCCCAGGAACGCCTCCCTCCCATCTCCTCCCTGCCTACCTTTGCAGCTTGCATCGCCCAGCTGGGCTGACACGGAGGCTTGTGTTAGGCTCTGCAGGCCGGTGCTTCTTGGAGCGCCAGCCTGGCTTCCTCTCGAGGAGGTGCAAACAGGCCTTACAGCACATTTGCAACGCTCCTGGGCCTGTGCAAGGAACTTGTGCCAGCCCAAATCATTTCTAAGATTGCGCCCATAATCATATGGCAAAATGCAGCATCATCATACAAAATTCAGAATATACACAATTCCCGCATTGCGAAGGCCAGAAAATGAGCAACAAGGCTTGGTGCAGGGCAAAGATAGCCAAGCAGATCATGTAGACTGGCAAAATCATCTGAGCCGATCCAGAGAGGGTCAAAATAAGGTGGAATGGCACATTCAAGATTCTGTATATAAAAAGTGGTACTTGACATGCTGTGGATTGGCATCCCTGATTTAGACTAAGGGTGAAAAAACTGTTTTGAGGTTCAGATCTGGTAATACCTGAGAAATTATTTACAATTTGTAGTTCTTGTAACCAAATCAACCAGTCAAGAAAACAGAAATCATTTGAGTGATGTGGCAACATGTCTGCTTGTCCAAATACTTAATAAATCTAAATATTTCACAAGGGTGTGATAGGGGGAAATTAGGTAACCACATTGATTCCACTCTGAGCTCCCTGGAGGGAGATATAAAAATGAGTAACACTAATGCTACTATGTAGTTTGGTACTCTTTAAATAATATGCCTGCAGTTTTTAAACTTTCAAGATGAAAATGTTGGGTATAAAAACAATTTTAAAGTTAAGTACATTTTATTCATCTTTAGTAAAAATTCTTTTCTGCTTCTCCACAGTTAATCAGATGATTATTAGCAGCAGATGTATCCTTATGAATATCCTGTTGATTTGAGAGAATGTTATACTAACATGCCCCATATGTTATTTCACCACAATTTGCATTGTTATAATGGGTTATTGACTTCTTTTAGGTTTAAGGGACTAAGGTAGTATTTAGTAATGACTCTGTCCTACAAGTTTATTGCATATGCCCAAGGTTCATTCACCCCAAGCAATTTGGTCAATAACCAATTTTTATACTTCTATCTCCTTCAAAATTCCAAACCAATAATCCCTGGTGCTTTTTTTAATTATTTCAGTATCAGACTAACATTTCCCATGGAAATCAATATGGGTGCGATCTATTAGCCCAAAATCTGCAGCATTGCAATGAAAACATATTAAAAATATTGATTTCACAAGCTACTGATGTTTTGATTGACTTTAATGTTTGTAAGCAGCAATAACAGAATTTCAATGACTGAAACAAAGTTTTGATTAAAATTATAGATTTTTTTTTAAAAAATTGACTATTTTACTGTTTAAAGGGTATCACATGCTTTACTTGACTGCCACAAAATGAGCAAAGTAGTAAATACATATCTGTAAATATTATTAGTCTGCTAGATCTTACACAATCAACCCTGAACAGCTTGTGATGTTTTCTTACCAGCTTGTCTGATGTTCAATGCCAAGTTTTACTAGACACATTTTGTGTCACTTTTCTCCCCTTTGTTCTCTTAGCCTCTTTTCTTCAAAGTTGAAAGAGTTTGGCCTCATTGCTGTGCCCCAAACAATTCCTAAGAAAGACTGGATGAAGTTTTGCAAATGAATATTTCTTCAAGAATAGACTACCTCAAGGGCCAAACTAATGTTATGTTCAGCCTCTAGATATCCCAAATGCTTAACCACTGACCTGTTCTATCAACTCTAACTATAGGAATAAAACAGTCCATCACAAGTTGCACACAGGTCACTCTTGCCTGGCCCCTCATCAACTCACAAGACTTGGGTTAAGTTCCAGGCAGCCAACTGGTGCTGGCTATTTGGGGCAGAGCCTTGCTAACTGAGGATCAGAGTTTCATGGACTATGAAGCAGTCCAGCTCTTGCCTGCTGTTCATTAGTGGGTTATAAGTTGCAGTAAATATTGGATTTAATACCCTTCAGAAGACTTGTGTATTACTTTCTGCAGGCTTGTTTTAAGTGGCTTGTTGAACTTCTCCCTCATGCTAAAAACTCTCTATACCTCTTCCTGACCTCTTCATGCTAAGCCTTTCCAGGGCAGAAAGTTTTGTATGGGAAAGTATTCAGATGTGCAATTTTCCTTTTGTACTGGTATGGTATCACTCAAGAAGGAGCATGTGAAATTTTTTAATATAGGATCAGCCAACAATGAGATCAACTGGACACCCTCCGCAGATTGGTGGTGGTGGTGGTGGTGGTGGTGGTGGGTGCCCATCTCTGCCCACTTACTTGCCTCCACTGCTATTCCTCCTTCTACTTCCTGGATTTAAAAAGTTAGAGGGGGACAGAAAGGAAGAAGAAATGTGGTGGGGAGAAGAATGCTGAGCTAGAACTTTGGGGAGTGGAATGAACAAAGGCTGGCACATCATTAGACAAGGGGCAACATTTGGCATGGTGCCTCAGGTGTCAGGAGGTCTTGGGCCAGCTCTGTTCATAGTTTGACTATATTCGTAGTTTGACTCTTGCTTCCTAATGTGAGTTCAGTGCTAATGGTATACAAAATTTCTTCATTCTAAAATTGATGTTTATAGATCATGTGTGGTTACTGCGCTGTGGTGGGTTTCACAAGAAGAAAATATTCATGGCTTATCTTTGTCAGCTTCCCTTTATTAAAAATTCTGGAAAAGAAGGATCTACATACTTTTTACCATGCACCAATTATGAAATTTAAAACATGTTGAAAGACACACTCAAGAAAGTCAGGTGTCAAGGTAGAAACTTCTCTTAGGGTTCTCAAAATGTTTTCATTTGCAGCAAGGAGTCCTCAGGGATCTCATAATTGGATCAAAAACCAAATGTGTACTATTTATGAAAAGTTTTGTGAATTTCTGTTATAGCATATATTGTGTAGAAATGTAACACTTATGCACACAAAAACACTGCATTATCTAGCAGTAAAAATGGGCTTCAAATCACTCAGACGTCTTTTGCATCAAAGAGGAAAATATATCTTGTAATTAAAAGAAACGATATGGAATTCAAAAACATACCTTTCTGATATCAAAGCAGGTGGCTCTGACACCTGCAGCTACAAGTCAACTAGGAGTGTTAAGTTCTATCAAGAATTACTACTTTCAAGCATGGCCGGTGATTTTGGACAGCAGCACTTAAGAAACCTTCAATCAAGCAGCTCTCTCACCACACATTTTCTAAAGCATCCCCACTGTCAAAATGTGCAGGAGTTTGAAAGATGTAACCTTTGGAAAGGTTAAAAATGTATGGGACTGCATTTTGATCAGTTCTATTGAACAAGCTTGCTTTAAATAATAGACATAATTGTTGCAATGGATATTTGGGGCAGAATTCATGTATTTTGAATTCACTCTTTAACTTGTACATTTGCTAGAGTGACAATTATTTAAAAGCAACTTAATGGATTATGCTCTAGAGATCAAGTGAAACTGACTTAAATTATCTGGACTGAGAACGTTCACAAAAATACTTCAATATCTGGACTGTACTGTAAGGATCTTAGGACCTTAAAAGGTGACATCTGGCAACAGCAACTCAAATCTTCTGTTTTCTTTTTGAAGGAATTTTTCTCATTTTTCCAGAATGTGTCAATTTGGCGTACTCCTTTATTATCTTGCCCTATTTCATATTAGCTTCAGAAAATAATTTTTTACTTCTTTTCTAGTACTTCCCTCCTCTCATTCCTAACTGTCATCTCTTATACCCTGTCCCATGCTTCTGTCTCCCAGCTTCCAACTGAGGTCAGAAGCAATTAAAATCTCCCACTGGTGCTGCTTTCTATTTGTAACATGTGGTGTCTCTCAGCAGTAGTGAGCACTTCCACAGCCTGATACAGCTGAGAGGAAAAAGGGCTTCCAGCCAAAAAAGGATTGAAGAGCAGCTGCTGCCTGCGGTTAGCTACACGCAGCAGTGCTGTGATCAACAGGGCAACAATCCTGCTGCAACAAGGAAAGACAGACAGCAATAGGAAAAGATAATTCTGGAAACAATTGGAATTCACCATTCTCAGTACTAGTGTCCCTGTCAGCGAAAGCTAGGATCCTCCGTAGTGTGTAAAGGAGCCTAATAGTAATTTAAGTCTTATGCCACTAGACCTTTGACTAGGAAAGTCCACTCTCTGTCACAGTATGTCAGAATAGTCCTGGATAATAATCTGCTTGGATAAGGTCAGGTATGCTGCGACATTGTTAGACCCTCTGATGCATTTTTCAAAAAGCAGAAGCTTTTCCACATCTACTTATAAGTAAGACCCATTAAACTCAATACGACTTACTTCAACGGAAGTGTGTATGGATAGGATTGTGACCTACATTTACTTATATTTATAGGGCACTCTGTCTTGATGCCTTAAGGCAGATTACAGCAATTTGTTGTAACCATATGTAATTACAGTAATAATGTGTAAGGATATATAAAGTAATTTAAATACATGACAAATACATGACAAATATCTAACTACCAAAAGGAAGAATGCTTCCCCATCTCTTCCCAAGTCTTACAAGTTTGGGACTAACCTCAGGCTTTCAGAGTTCCATAACTGTGAAGCAACCACCAAAAGGGTTTTGAACACGGGACATAGATGGTGCTGGTGAAAGTGTGCTGTTAGGGCCAAGTAAGATGTTACATAGCAGACAGCCATAGTTGTTTCCCCTCTGGTTTATATTTTTATTTGGGTATATATAATGTCAATGGGTATTTATTTGGGCATACACAATCAATTCAGAACAAGCTGTAATAGTCAAAACTTCCCCTTTCACCCATAGCTCACATTCATTTTGCTCCCTTTCTATCCCTTTGAAACCTTGGGATAGCTATAATCAAGACACTGAACAAGACACTGAAGACACTGAAGACACAAGACACTGAACACACAAGACACTGAAGACACAAGACACAAGACCACAAGACACTGAAGCAGGATAGAAGAACAGTAAGAAACTAAGGTTTCTGATATTAAAATATTGTACGTAGATAATTGTCTACAATCTATTGAAGACAATATCTATATTGTCTACAATACAGTCGAGACAACACACTATTTAGCATACATAAAGATGTATGATTTAGGTGCAATCCTAACCCATAGCACTGACATAAGGGCAATGCAGCTCTGAGGTAAGGGAACAAATGCTCCTATACCTGGAGGAGGCCTCCAAGCCTGCCTCCCCAACACAGGAAGCAGTGCATACCCCATAGGTACAGCAGCACCCACACTAGAAAATTGGCTAGGATTGAGCCCTTAATCCTAGTACTTTCTTGAGTACTTCCTGTCTGCAAAGCACATGCTCTACAACTGAACTATGGGCCCTCCCCATGTTTGCAAAGCTGAGTAGTGCGGCAAGAGAAGATTATGGAGAAAGCTTGTGGCTCGTCTGCACACTGCTCTTGTGATGGTGCTTGCACACATAATTTCTATCTAACCATATATCATATAGTAATGCTACTTCAATTCTGACTATAATATTGTCAAAAGCTGATCTGATTTTGAACTTCTTCCTATATGAATGTGAATTTCATCTTTCTGGAAAATAAAACAATAAATATAGACAGAAAATAAGCTATCTGCTGAAGTAGTCTTGCTATATTTAGTCATAACAGACATTACTCTTATGCAACATTTTTTTTTACCTTTACACTTTGCTGTATGTTACAAAGAAACATAATTAGCCATTGCCAGGTAATGTTTATGTTAGTTCTCAAAAGGTTAAGAAGCTGATTATAACTAAAATCAGCTTTGCCTGGGGCTTTGGTGGCTCTGTGTAATCAAATTAGACAGGGAGGGCACAGTGTCACCTAACACAAACCAGTGGCACTTTCTTCTCTACTTTGACCTTTACTGTTGGATGAGAAAGCCAGAGTTTATCTTATTCCAAATATTTTGAAAAGATTAGTTTCTAATAAACTCTCTCTGATAAGAGCAGTATGCATCCTGATCATTTTTGGTAAGCAGAGCAATGTGAATGGCCAAATGAAAACTGGAAATATTTCTTTCTTTCTTTTTTTTTTTTTTGCAAAAAACAGCATTTCACTCTATTGTGGAACCTGCTTCTAAAGGTTTGGATGGGCATATCCACCTGCCACATTGAAAGAGGATCCCTGCACTACTGACACAACGTTCTGCAATGATTCACGGACACTGTTGTCAGTATGACTTATCCTAAGGATTTGTTCTTGGTAAAAAAAGGAATAGAAGCAGTCTAATAGAACTTAATAATTTCATTGATAACTTTGTAAAAAGATTGTTCATGTAGAAGACTTGAAGTAAGGTAAAGTGATTGTTCAAGTGGAAGACTACGGCTTCTTCACCATTAACGGGAAACTTTAGAGATGTGGCAGGGAATCCACTAGCATTTCTAAGAAACTAAAGTTAACCCACTTGCAGCAGTGACAGTTCTCCCACTCTACAATAGGACTGTGTTCTTTGAAGTCAAATGAAATGAAATGAAAAGGAGTGGCCAAAAATGGATGTATTTAAGGATGTTTAATAATGTCTAGAGGAGAGCTCCATATCAGAGGAACACATCCCACTGTGCTATACCCAAACTACAATTTAATGCAGTCTACAGTGCTTGTCACTTCTTTAATCATGGAACATAAAGAATATAAAAGATTTAAAAGAAAATGTACATACAAAGCAAAGCAGCTTTTTATATGTTTTACGAGGGTCGCCCAGAAAGTAATGCACCACATTTTTTTTCTTCAACATTTATTGAACACAATGAAACTTACACACAAGAAAGAATGATGTTTCTTCTACACTCCCTATTTTTCCACGTAATCTCCATCCAGTTCTATGGCCTTCCTCCAGCGAGACACAAGGGCATGTATGCCCTGTCGGTACCACTCCTTGTTCTGGTCACGAAGCCATTTCTGCACTGTGTGAATCACCTCTTCGTCATCCTCAAAATGTCTTCCGCGAATGGCATCCTTTAATGGCCCAAACAAGTGGAAGTCTGAGGGAGCTAGATCAGGGCTGTAGGGTGGATGGGGTAACACAGTCCAACCCTGTTTAGTGATGTGTTCCGAAGTCCTCAAACTTGTGTGAGGCCAAGTGTTATCATGTTGAATCAAACATTCACCTGGGTTGTTATGGCACCGAAGTCATTGGAAGCGCTTCTTGAGTTTGGTTAATGTCTTCACATAAGCTTCAGAATTAATGGTGCTGCCTCTTGGCATCACATCAATGAGTATGACACCCTCACAGTCCCAAAACACAGTGATCATGACCTTACCGGCGGAAGCAGTTGCTTTGAATTTTTTCTTCTGTGGAGATTGAGGATGACGCCATTCCATTGACTGTCGTTTTGTTTTGGGCTCAAAATGGTGAACCCAGGTTTCATCACCTGTCACAATCCTGGACAAGAACACTTCCCCCTCATCTTCAAAACGTTTCAGCAACTCAGAAGAAATGTTTTTTCTGAGAGATTTGTGGTCCACCGTAAGACAGCGCGGAACCCATTGTGCACACGCTTTTGAGTAATCAAGAGCACGGATGATTGCATCCACACTTCCTTTGCTGATTGACAGCTTCAGCGCCAACTGCCTAGTCGTTATGCATCGGTCCTCATGAATGAGCACATCAGCAAGCTGCATCTTGTCAGGTGTGACAGCCATGGATGGCCACCCCGAACGCTGCAAATCTTGGAGCTCTGCCGAACCGCCTTCTAATGGCCTCACCCTCTGTGCCCAGCGACTAACCGTACTTCTGTCGACTGCAGATTCTCCATAAACTGTACACAAATGTTTGTGAATGTTCCCAACAGTTTCTTTCTCCGCAGTGAGAAATTCAATGGCGACACGCTGCTTGTAACGTACATCACTTACAGACGCCATTTCGAAACACTGCTGCAGCTACGCTATCTGTCTGAAGAAACCAAAAATTTGTGTGCGCACTCCTGAAAATTCAAATAATGTATATCTAAAGTTTCGCATTCGTACCATTACTGTAGGCTGAGAAAAAAAATGTGGTGCATTACTTTCTGGGCGACCCTTGTAATTTAGAAAAAAACCACACACATTCTCAAGGAACATATACCTTCAAGAATTTTATGCATGAATCTAACAACAAATATTGGCAGCTAGTGCTTTTTCTCTTGACTGATTCTTGAACCCCTTCTTAACAAAGCTTGACACGCATTGCCCCAAACTGGGATCAGTGGACGTCCCTTTACTTTTATATGCTGATGACATGGCTCTGATCTCACGTACAAAAATAGGCTTATGAAGACTGGTCAAAGCCTGCACTGAATATTTTACAATAAACTCTTTGCAGTTAAATTATGAAAAGTCTAAAATTGTGGTTTTTGGGAACTCATGGAAACACAGTCTTGGCTTTTCAGTGGAAAATTAATACAGCAGGTCAAGGAATTCCAGTACCTTGGTCTTCAATTTCATTACAAGCATTCCTGGTCCTCTCATTGATCAATTGCAATTAATTCATCTAAACCAGTGGTTCAAGCCATAACTGGCTTTTTCTTCTCCTGGGGCAACTGGTTTGCACCAGCTGCTTTACAAGCTTTCAATGCTAAAGTCATACCACAAATTTTATATGGCATCCCAGTATGGATGCCAGCATTAAATAACACAATTGAAAGGGTTCAATCTAAATTTCTTTACAAAATTCTCGGCTTACCGCATTGCATTCCCTACGCAGAACTCTGCCTGGAATCAGGTCAACATAGACTGGAGTTACATGTATGGTCCAGTTTTTTAAAATACTGGGCCAAAGTCTTTTTCAGGGCTGATCACGATTTGCTGTTAAAGGGGCTGTTGACTGATTCAATGTTAAATCCTTGCCTAGTACTATTTTATAAAAAAAACTCAACAGATGGGCCTTGAGGCCGATCTACAAGGGGCCCCCCTCTCCTGAGGTTATCACCAGGCTTTTGAAAACCAGACTAGATGATATAGAAAGGCAAGAGATTCTAGGTGCAGCATGGAAAAAAATGTTCCCCTTTGAATTTTCAACTTAAAATTACAAGTGGTCAACAACCAAAATATCTGTCCCTCCTAATGCACCCCCTGGAGAGAAGGGCCTTTACCTTGGCACGCTGTAATGTGACCCCCTCTAATGACTTACATGGCAGATTTAGAAATGCCTCCTGGGAAGATCGTTTATGTAGCTGCAATTTAGGTGAAGTAGAATCATCCATACACATTATGTTGCACTGTCCCAGATATCAAGCGCTTAGACAGCAATTTCTCTCTCCCTTGCTAAATGCTAAAACAGGGCATTCTGAGAATGCTATAATTCAATTCCTTCTAGCAGGTGACATAGAGCATACAACCCTCTCAGTCGCGCAGTTCCTAAATTTGAGTAATCTGAATTGAGCCAAGCTTTCTGTACCAAGCAATCACTGAGTAGATTACATCTTGGCAATATCTGTAAAGTAACTGATTGTTTTCTGTCTTTTAAATAATTCATGTATGTATGTAAAATGTAATGTATGTTTTTATCTGTGTGTACACGTAGGTGCGCACATATACCTATATTTGTGTACTGCTTAGGTTTCTATTCTCTCTACGGTTGCTGTACAGAGTCTTCACCCATCAAATGTTTATGCCTAATAAAGGTTTTGTTGACTGTTGACTGATTCAGTATTTATGGTCAGTTCAGCTTCTGCATTTACTGCTAAAGCTTGGAAAGAGATAAAAAAAATCAGGGACTATTAATGTGTGTTTACAATTGCATTGCTACTTTTTATTAGAAATGAAAGAAAAATATTGGACAAAATATTGCAAGATTATTTTTACTTCATCAGCACCTATAGAAATCTGTTTATGCAGCCTAACAGTTGCTACTAATAAAATAGTATTTAACAATTTCAGAAATGGTTAAGCCTGCCTTGCCATAGTTATAGATAATATTTCTATGCTGCAAGCTGTACCAAACAAATAAAATAAAATCAATATGACAAGTTTAACAAAAGGACAGGAAACATAATGTCCCTCTGTGTTTTCAACGAACCTCAAATGACTTTGCTGTTCACACGTACAGTTTATTGCAGGGAAGTGTACTAGAACTCAACTATGAAAGGAAATATATAAATTCAAAGACGATGTTGCACGTGACTTTATAACAGCAATTTATTTCATATACAGTGACATTTTGATTGTATAATCAGCCAGCCTAGAGGCATTTTTCTTTACTTTTTAAAAGAAAAAAATGTGTTTTAGACAGAAAGTACACTAGCCCTATATATTTTAGATCTAACAGAAAGTTTCTAGGTGTTTTTTTCTCCCCTTTCAATTCTTCAGAGACAATATCTTTTTCAACTGAATGTCATTTACACCTATTACAGATCATTCATCTGAAACAGTTAACAGCCACTAAGTTTCTGTACTTTAAATCTTCATTTATTGCTTCAGACCTCCATTATGTACGCAAGAAGATTAGGATGTAAAACCCTCTGAATGAGGTAGGAGTGGTCATGACCAATAGGTCAGTGCAGAACTGGGCCATTTCCGCCTTCTAAACTCAGTGGTGTGGAACTAAGTGTGGCCAAACAACTAGCTGGTTGGACTCTGGCCAAGAGGCTCAAAATTGCTGACTGTTGCCACATTCTTTCAATTTTAATAAAAGAACTGGCTTAAACATTTCTTAGCGTGCCAGCTGCATTTGCAAAGTGTAAAAAAAGAAAGAAAAAAGAGTACAAGTGAAGCAAAGATATTATCCTTAACTTATGATCACTTCTTTCTCTAGTCATTTCTCTTCATTGTAATGAGCAGCTGTAAATGGATTAATGGCACAGCTCCAGAGAGCATGTCACAGATCTCTGCTGAACATATAAACTGTTCTATAAAGCATACTCAAAGAATTGTGCTTGTTCCGAACTTTCTATTAATATGTCATTTACAAGACAAATTTTATTTCAAGATTAATGTACCACTTCAACAAGTCTAGGCATAAAAATTCTCAATCAAAAAATAATAATGTAACACTTTTAAATTTTGGATAATATTAATGCTACAGTAAATTATTATTTCAGTTCATTTTAACCTTCTTATTACTACAAAAAGGATAAAACCCACTACTATATTATTAACCATGAATGTTTTGACTTAGAAATGTCAAATATTAAGACTAAAATTTTTCTTCAATTTAATCAATTAAGAACCAAATTCTAACCATATCTACTCAAAAGTAAGTCCCATTATAGACAACGAGGCTCATTCCCAGGAAATCTTGTGGATAGGATTGCAGCCACACAGCCCAATCCTGAGTTGCCTGGGGTGTGGGGCTGTAGAGGTGCCAAAAACTGCTGCTGCTGCATCCTGCGTGTTCTGGGCAGCCGCTGGTGGTTCCTCGGGAGAAGAGGACTTTCGTCCCCTTCCCCTGGGTAAAGCAAGTGGACCCACAAGGGGGAAACTAGATTCTCTGCTGACCCAAAGGTTGGTGGAGAATCAAGAGCCTCTGTGTCGGATGGTGAGTCCACTGGTTGCTTTGCACCACCAGTCCCACCTCCCTCCCTCCCTCCCCGCTCCCTCCCCCCAGAACACCTCCTCCCTGCCCTCTCCCTGCCTTCCACCCACCTCCCCGGAATGCCTCCTCCCCACCTCCACCCACGCCCCCAATTACCTCTCTGCTGCTTGGCAGTCCATGCGGTGGATCTCCGGCGGCTACCTAGCACTAACCCAGCGTCAGCCAGCACTGGGGTAGGTGGTAGGGCCCGCAAACGTGCTTTACAGCATGTTTGCATGTGCTGGCAGTAAGCCGGCACGCAGTGTTCAGGATTGGGCAGTAAGTTAATAAACCAAACTTAATTGTAGATTAATGAGTCCTGCTGACCATAAGCAAACTTTCTGGGATGCTTGAAAGACCTACCCCAATGCAGGTCACCCAGATGTGTCAATTTCTTCCTCCTGGTACCAAATTTGATATAAAGTATCAAATGCTGAGCTTCTAGCTTATGTTCAAAGTGATCAGACTGTATGATATTTCAAGTTATTTCACACCTAAGAGGACCATTCTTTTTCTTCATGTTCCTTCTTTAAGGTTTTGAAATATGCAAATATCATCACTTTAATGTATGAATTGATTAAATTATGTAAATGACAAACAATCCAATTTTATCCAGTGCAGGATAGCGGGTGCCAAACAGCTACTGCTGGATTCTGTGCTGGATCTGAACCGGCTGGAGACCTCCTTGGAGGAAGGGGACATTTGTCCCCTTACCCCAAGTAATGCCCCAGCTTCCTCAATGGGGCTTCTTGAATCACTGGTGCAGACTTGAGAAGCCCTGTGTTGGGCTGTGTTGGGCTTCCAAGCCCAACACAGGGGATAGGATTTGTCAGAGGAGGCCTCTGCAAGTCCCAGTACCTCCCAGGCCTCTCCCTTACAGCACGTTTGTGATACCCAGTGCCGGCACTGAGGCCTGTTTGGATCAGGCTGAAAGTGTCAATTTATTTTGAAAATCTGTAATCAGTATAGCTTTATCCAACATACAAGATTTTCATCTTTTTTTTAGTTAGTACAAAAAAAATTTAAAAAGCAATTATCAAATGACCCCTTGCACTATAATATTAGCACATAAGTGCATATGTTATTGTATCTCTTTGAAAATCAGTTACTGTGGAAAACGTATTCCCAACAATTGTATGGAAAAAAATATATATTTAGACTGTATAGGTAAGAAGAGACCCAATAATGTTCAGTTCTTTGACCAAATACAACAACAGTTTTGCTGCTCATTCTCAACAATTACTGTAGAGAACTTCGCTGCCAATCCAAGTTTTCTAGTCATTTCTTTAATGCAGATACTGTCTATTGAAAACTAACTGATCATGACATTTGAGGACTAGCTTGTCATGGAATGCTACCCCAACACTTATCACAGGATGCTTCATTAGAGCAGACAAATAACATTGTGAAAGTGTAAGCCAGAGTCATTTTATCGCAATTTTAAGATTTTAGAAACTCTCCCCCCCCATTTCTTTCATGTATTTTGAGATTGTATCAGTGCTTGAAATAATATCTAATGCATTTCTCCTAAATACAGGAAAGAAAGTAGATGGGTATAACTAAGTGAAGCTACTAAGATGAGTTGTTGGCAGGATGAAGTGGTAGGTTTTAGTAATAGCTGGAAGCTGGAAGTGGTTCTGAGCTTTGAAGTCAGTATGGCTTTGATGTTGTACTCCCCTAGTTAATCACAAGATAGTCTTGAAAGAAAAGATTTTCCAAATACTATTCTTAGTGTCACTGCTTGAAAAACCCTTGTATGATTTTTTTTTTCTAGCAGTGATCTTCAATTCTGGCCTCAGATTATTTTCCCCTCTTCATTCTCGTACTCTTTTAAAAGTCCTTTAAAAGTTAAATTGTACTTAAAAACAAGTCTCATTCGGCTGGCTGCATATTATTTGGCACAAAGTGACTTCAGGCAGTAGGCCTGCAGTGCTTAAACACACTCAGAAGGTATATTGCTGGAACCCAGAGAGTGAAAAGGTGGCAGAGGGCAGTAATTTCTTGCACATGTTCCTTCTGAGTCTTGAAAGGATACTACTCGAAGGAAAATACTCCTTAAAAAAGGAACAGTGAAGTATCATAAGGAAAGAAACAATGAGGTCCCAAGGCCTTAGCCTTCCACTTGGGTTTTGCTAAAACAAAGTAAGAGGGGAAAACCCTTAGAAATATGCAAAATTGACAAGGGTTAAGACACATTTGTGAATAAATAAAAATGACTTGTACTGTAATATCTTTATCTAAAAGAAGCACTAATTTTTCCTGCAGACAAAATACCATCAGCTTTAAGCAGTTAAGGATAGAAGAAATCCCCATAAAATAATACAATTCTCTATCTTTAAAAATCTATTATAACTTCTTCTGTACTTCATGTTAGAAGTCCCATATAAATCACATGGCACAGCGCAGCAAACAACTTTATTGTTAATCCACTGTTGGCAAAAAAATAACTTTAAAGCAGCTAAACCACAATCTTTTATCTTCAGTGAAGGGCTGATAATCTGTGCACATTTGTACATGAACTCTAAAACGAAGCTGCCATTCACAAAGTCCTATGTTCACCTAAACAGACGGGAATAAAGAACATGGCATGTGACCAGTAAATTATGAGAGAGCAACACCTCAAGGTTAGAGGTCACTGAAGATTTCAACAAATCTCACCAGATATGGCAACAGATTAAGCAAGGAGACAGATTGCCCTCCAACCTTAACCTGTTAAGACCTTTGAAGTCTTATGGTGACCTCTATTCTGCTCGGTCATATTAGTTGTTAGTTACACTAATTACAGCCTAATAGTATCCTGGTGCCAGACATTTTTTCTAAAGCCATCCAGTGAAAGAATATCAGAAAAATTGTGATTGCCCAGCCAAATTTCAACATGCACATCACAAGCACTTACCTTCAATTTACAACAGACCTTCTAAACTTCTATAGACAATGAGAGAGAGATTAATAGTGTTGTGCAAGTAATGTGCACAAGTTCTACTGCAAGAAGAACTTAAAAGAGAGCTAATATAAAAGTTATGCAAAGCTCAGTTATTTTTTCAGGGAAATGGTTAGGAAGGAAGGAAAAAGTTTCTCTTAAATGAAAGATAACCTACAATTTAATAAACTAAAGCAACCCACTCTGTATGACTGTATTGGATATGAAGAATAATCACTATTATTGCTATAATTAAAACAACTGATATCCTAACTTTCTTTATTAGTTTCATCAATTTATGAGTATTTGGGAATTTCCAATCACATTAGCACAACAGGCTTGAACAACTTCAAGGTACACTACTGTTGTGGAAGACTCACACTTAAAGACATACTGACATCAGACACAACCTTAGGCAGCCAAGATCAGCAAAGAAACAGATACACAGCTGGATGTGTTTTGAAAGTTTTTTTTTTTTTTACTGCAGCTAGTCACTCAGCTCATGGGTAGGTTGGTGTAAACAGAACCATTTCCATTCTATCCAGTAATCAACTGCAGTTAAGCTTTTGAATATTCATGCTTCTTCTTCACTAGCAGTTGCCTAGAATCATGGCCATGGATTTCAACTGAGCTTCAGCTGACTGATTAGAAGGAAAATTGCAGGATTTACCCCAAAAGACAAACTAGTATTGTCTATAGAGAAGGGCCTATTAATTCAAGTTGGCACTGGGAAAAAAAGAAGCTAGTGCATCCATATAGCCTGAAGGATTGGGGGGGGGTGAGGGGTGCCCTTCAGTTGTCTTAAACTCTAGTGCTGTTGCTTATTGCTGGCCACAATGATACATCTGAAATAAATTTTAAGACTAAAATTTTAAAGATTAGAATTTTGGCTGATTAACCATGCTAACACTGAATGACTGCAGACCTATTAACAAGTAAATGGAGAGGTGAATGAACTGAAAAAGATGAGGACTGTCTTGACAATCAAATAATAATCACACTAATCAGATCACAGAGAGAACAAACTGTGATAAAATACATTCTGAATATTCTTGGCAGGATCCAAGAGCTCTATAAGGCATGCATAAAAGCTTGCATGTACCCAGTGGGATTTTTTACTTCTTTTTCTTTGAACAGCAGATCCGTACGTCACATAACAAACGGCTGTGGAAAGTCTCTTGAGTTTCAAAAGCGCTTAAAAATGATTTAACAGTGTTGCATGGAGTACTGCTGTTCAACACAAGTTCAAATTCCATGCAGCACTCAGAATTAGTCAGGCCCTAGCTTCTATACTTAGCTACCATTTATTTTCACTGACATTGGGTTGAATCTAAGCACAAATGGATGGAAGGTGGCATTTTATGAAGTTCTCTGTACAGTTGTGGAAGTGCAGGTGGAAGGCACTGATAATTTTTGTGTGTGATATCTTGGGCAATATGTTGTGCAAGTGCAGGGTTGTCAGGATTCCATTTGGAATGGAATGCTGTAACTTTGCTCTGTCACTTCCATTTGCACAAGCTCCCTTATGATAAGTGGAAAGATAGAAAGAGCAGACCATCTGTGGCACACCACTGTGTCATGGCACAGTGGTTGAAAATCGCTGCTCTAAACAATTCTGCATTCTGCCACAGAGAACCCTAAAAGAGAGGGCTCAAAGGTCAAGGAATTATTTTATGTAACCATATCAGAGCATTTTGACTTGCCCTTTTTTCATCCAGTCTGACAATACGGAGCTAGATGGACTAGTGGCCTAACTCAGAATAAGACAGCTTCACATGTTCATTTAACTGCAAGTTCCCTCTGATTAACCCGGACCTTTGCTCAGTATTCTATGAGCAGTTATCAACTGCTGATGAAGCTAACACGGCCTTTTCTGTGTGGTTATAGCATATGCATGTGCAGCATATATAGCAACACATTCCATTGAGGGACGTCTTATGCATTGGCCTTGTGAGTGAGTGAGTGAGTGAGTGAGTGAGTGAGAGTATAAGATCAATGTATAGCTGTCAACACATGTGAGAACCTGAACATGGCTATATAAGCCATCTCTCCAGTCTTTGAACATGCCTATGTCTCTCTCTGTGTATCTGCTGCATGAACAAATGATAGTACAAACAAGGATGGGAGGGGTAAGAGGGCTGGGTAATTATGCAAGTAAGCAAACAGTACCAATACTAAGTGAAAAAATACTTCATTGTATTAATACATATAGTTTTCCTGTGTTTCGTTTAGGCTTTCATGAGATACAGTTCACAGACTGTGAAAACATTTTCTAAAGCAGAAAAAATGTCAGATCCTACAACTGCAAAGACATACATGGAGCAATGAATGAAATTAATGTGGCAGTTTAAACCTCTTATAGTTGTTGTTTTAAGCTGCCTATAGATTCAGGCATGCATCACTGCATAGGTTTACATTAGTTCACATGTCTGCGATAATCTTTTGCAACTGATAGTTGCTCCTTCATTATGTTTCTTTAGCAGGTAATTTAGTTCAACCAGATATTTCAAGCTGAATGCTTCAATTACTAGAAGAAATTATGTAGTCATCATTATACAAATGAACACATTAGATAATCTTATTGGCCTCTCTGTTTACAGCTCCTTTGAACTTCTGTCAATTTTTTTTTACTTCTGTCGTTGTAATTTAAAAAATTTAAAGTTAAATTCCAAATGTATCTGGGACATAGAATATCACTTGCATCTTAAGGAGATAAATTGTAATAATGACTTTTGTGTTTTTTAATTTTCCAAATGGCACAAGAATAGTTTCTTTTTCAAACTTTTCTTGTGCACATGGTAATTAACCCTACTGATAATCTCAACAGAAATTTGGGAACCAAGAAAAACAACAGTTCTCTCACATGTACATGACTTTCCTTTTCTCCCTGAACAACTAACAATACAAGTTCGACTTCCAAAAATATCTTACAGGTGACCCCGAATTCCACACTGATATAACTGAATCCTAATAATAATCCTAATAGTTTATATTAATGAAAAGGTTGTAACAACAACATAAAATAAACATAGAAACGGCTTCTTTCCCAAGACCCATCATTTCCCCAAATCCAGGGATTGTTATCTGCACCTAGAAACAGTTTTCTGTAAATCTGCTATCTGGAGATGCAAGAGACAGTAAATGCACAGAAAAACCACAGCTGTCTGAGCTAGAGGTAGGAGAAGAGTTTTGGCATTCCTCCAAAAGCAAATTAACTGAGAAACTTACAGCTGTCCTCTTTTTCCAGGACATGTCCTATTCTTTAGCCTTGTGTCCTAGAAAAGAATTTAAATGTCCTCCTTTTCCCTGGGAGCAGGCAGTGCATAGCTTTCTTGTAATTAAAAAATTATGGACACAATACAGAAAAGGGCATGGGCCAGCGCAAGTCCCTTGCACCAGCCCAGTGGTATAGCGAAAGTGCTCTAAAGCACTTTCGTACTACCAAGAGAACATGAAGGCCAGCCCAAGCCCCATTGGGCCAGTGTGAAGGTAAGCCCACGCCAGCTGAGTCAGGCGGTTGTGGGACTCTGGGGGGCATGGGGAGGGTGGGAAGGAGGTGTTTTGGGGTGGGGGAAGGGAAGGTAAGGAGTGAGCCTGTGGGCGGGCCATGGGTAAGTATGGGTGGGGCCAGGATCTAGCATTTTGCCAGGTCCTATCCCTGGTCCCGGGCAACCTGGAGCAGCTCCAGTTTTGCTTGGATCTGCTCCACCTCCTGAGGTGTCGCAGTTTCGATTAGCCCCGCTGAGGCTGCTGCAGCATCACGTGGGCTAAGGGGAACGAATTCCCCTTGCCCTGGGCTGAGTTGCAACCAGCCCCAAGCCTGCGTTGGATATGAGGCAGGCCAGCAGGCCTCCCTGTTCCAGTGTGGGTTAGGATTGGGCTGCAAATGTAATAAATTATATGCAATATAGTTTTAAATTTAATAATAACAGTGTTTAAATAAACCATATGAAATCAATATATGAGTTTTTCAGCTTTTATTTTGTCATGTCCTACATTTTTTTGGATGTCCTGCATTCTGGGGTGCTTTGTCCTCTTTTGCTGTTATGACATCTGGTCACCCTGACCCCTAACAATGCTGATCCATTCTTAGATGGAACAGGGGGAAGTAGCATTTGGATCCCTTCCCTGCCCATTTCCTCCCTATCTAATGAATGACTGGTGCTGTGAGGGGCTTCACACAGAAGTCTGTCAGCCTGATGACCTGATTTGGAGCAAGTGAAGGGAGGAGTACATAACCATTCTCAGTTGCATTTTGGCATCTTTGCCATTCTTGTTTTCTGCACCTCTGCAGGCATCTGCACAATGTTTGCTCACTACTTAGATCTGCTCATAAGAGATGCAAGAGTTTACATCAGAGGCTGTCATGGTGGTAAGTGTATATTGAAAGGGATACTATGCAGCGGATATAACTTGCTCTGATTATATATGATGGGTTCTAAACTATTTTAAAATGTAGATGTACACTGTAATAAAATTTATGGAAAAGGAATGGATTTTTAGTGGTGTCTGAAAGTTGATAGGCATTTCAAAACATTAAAGTTTATATATGTTTCATCTATGAACAGGGTGGTTTTCTCATTCCACAAGTATGAGAGTTAAATGTAACTGTTTAAGCTGATCTTTTATTTAAAGATAAACTAAACATTCAATAAGAGCAACTTATTTTTTCACAAATACAGTGCAACTGCAGGGAAATAGACAAGCCACTTGTGTATCCTTCTATGTCAATATTGTCATATTAGTTGGTAAAAGTGGTTGGCAGAAAGTGAAAAAGGGGTTCACGTAACAAATTCCACAGAAAAGCTCAGCCTTTCCAAATGCTGAAGCTTCCCTCTATATTATGAGGTTTAACATGCACTCAGACTTGCAAGGAACTTTTATCTAAAACAGTGAGTTGCATAAACTCCAACCGGCATTCCTAAGGCGGCTTTCTTCTTCTTCTTCTCAGTAGTAATAATGATTACTTGCAGCCCATGAGACACAGAGCTAATTCACACTTGCAGTTTACCAGTCCACCAATCCACCTTCAGATGAAGTGTGAACCCAGCTGCTCAGGAGTAATTGTCCCCTAATCCTTAGCAATTTGCACTTCATTAATGAAGTGAGAGTTAACCCTTGCTACCACCTTGCTGAATTGCATGCAGATCTAGCCCCACTTCTGATTCCCCCTGGATCACAGAGGTGGCGGTAAAAGGGCTATTTTAGTTGCATTATTGTATGTCCTTTGGAAAAAGCACAGGATATCTACGTAGGTACCACTGTTTTTCTGCAGCAATCCGTGAGCCCAGATGTGGCAAGTACAAACAGGGCACAAGGGGAAGGTTTAGCATGCAGGGACAAGCAAAATACTTTCTGACAAGGTGTTAAATGTGCTCATTTTTTTCTTCAAAAAACTGCAGGTAGGTAATCCTTAGATAATATATCTTTAACAAATGAACAAAAGTGTTAGGATCTGACTGTTCTGTACCCACAGTGAAAGCTTCACATCTAGTGATGTGGGGATCTGAATCAGTGGGTAGAAGGCAAGCTGAACACCAGAAGACAGGGGCAGAGGGAGGAGCCTGATATTTAAGGAGTAGCTTGCTATTAACAGTAAACTCCTGTTAACATTCCTAAGGATAATTATCCTGATTTGTGCTGCAGATAGAGCTGTGTGAATTGGACTGACATCTATATTCCAGGCAAAAACATCTTGCAGGGGACTAAAACATGGTTTATGGATTCAACAAGAAGATGGTATATACAGTATAATCTTCCTCCTCTAGCGGTTGTCATTATTCAGATTGCACAGTGCATTGATGACTGCCACTTTTGGAAAGGGCAATAAATGCAAACACCCCATCCTCCTGAAATCCAAGTGAGTGTATAATATGCGACCAGCCATTTTTTAAAAACCTTTTGAGACTGTGCCCAAGGAATACCTGTGCCAAGAGCAAAAAAGTATTCAAAACATTCTGCCCTGAGAGGAGCACAGAGTGTGGAATGGGCACCTGTACTGCAAACAAGGTGGAAACAGCACAGTAGTAGAGACAATATGCAGAAGACTGCCTTTTGGGAAAGTGATAGGTGGTTGCTGATTAGGCAGCAGTTGCTCTTTGCACATTTGGTGTCCCAAATCCATTCTTTAAGTGGGAAAAGAGAAAACAAAGCTCCATAGGCTAGGCAAGAAGTAAGAGAAAATGGGGTTTTCCCTTCTTTTGCAGAGGTGTATAGAAAAAGTGTTCAGGGATTTCTGAACGGGGAATTTGAGTGAATAAGGAATTGGGAGAGGTAAATTAGTTGACAGGGAACTGTTTTATTAGCAAAGGAGTGAGTAGTGAACTGGCTTGCCTGCTGTGAAACTAGTTTTGTTTTGCAAACAGCAAATGTGGAATGAAAGAAGTGGTTTGATGTTTGGGGGTTCAGACCCCACCTCTCCCTATTTGGCCTGTGGCCTTGAACAAATTATGTCACCATCTAGTCCAGAAAACCATTTTTCTTACCTTTTCAAGAGTAGCCAGTCAAATGCCCATGAAAAGCATATAAGCTGATTACAAGGGTAAAAGTGTTCCCGTTGGCCCTGGCACCTTGTTTCTGGACAGAGAAAAGTGCTCAGTCCCCTTTTCCACACAAGAGGTTGCACTAATGCAATGATATTTTGGATTTACTTTCCATGCCATACCATAAGTTGCTTTTGACACTCCTCACAATTTCATAAACATTTGCCATGCTGTATTAATGAGGATAGGAGAGTGCTATTTAAAAAATATATGCATGAGCTCCTTTGGGCTCATGAATGACCCTATCTTTGGATAAATGCCTTACTATTTGTAATTTTTTCATTAATGAGAGAGAATCATATTGCTAAAGTTCCAGCATCTTACTATTTTGATAATATATTTGAGAATAGCATTGTTCAATTACATTAGCTGGAACATTTGTTTCCATTTTGCTGTCTGATATCCATCCTGTTACATTAATATCAAACTGTAGACGCACTGGAGAATTTTGACAGAAAATTCCCACCTTACACAACTCCTAGGAGGAATAGGATAGGAGGAATCCTATTAAATTCCACTTCACAACTTTTCTTGATGCTTTCACTTTTTTGTGTGTGCGTCTGTGTTACAATAACTCATAAATTAATCAAACCCAATGAGAAAAGGGGTATGCTGGAAACTAATGGAAATCAACAAAATTTCAGTATGTGCTACAGGAAGCAGAAACAGGCAGCAGAAGAAAAATGAAAGCTTATAGTATTCAATTTTTCTGTTGTTTAAATTCAGGTTTAGAGGTAAAATAAAATGCAGAGAAAATGATCGACACATTACAACATTTCTTACTTCTGGACCAGCATTTTCATACCTGCAGAAACACGTGGACAGTCTGGTAACATAGACTCAACTGATGTATCCAGTGGTTCTGAACTCGACACCCAATTACAACAGTTCTGTAATTGAAAGAAGACAAATTGTAATCAAGAACATATAAAATCCCTTAAAGTTCTGTCATCAGAGCACAGACACCAAATATTCAGGTCTTAATGCCAAAGCATTAAGCATTAATGCCAAAGCATTAAGACGACTCTGTCGTCTCCAGCAGAAGCCAAAGACAAATTTTATGATGACCTGGCCACCACTATCAAGAAGATCCCCGTAAAAGAGCCATTGTTCATCCTCGGCGATTTCAACGCTAGAGTTGGTGCTGATAACAGTTCGTGGCCCACTTGCTTAGGTCAGTTCGGCACTGGGAAGATGAACAAAAATGGCCAACGCCTGCTAGAGTTTTGCTGTCATCACGGTCTCTGTGTCAGCAACACGTTCTTCAACACGAAGCCCCAACATAGAGTCTCTTGGAGATACCCAAGATCAAAGCACTGGCACCAGCTCGACCTGATTCTCACCAGACGCTCCAGCCTTCCCAGCATCAAGATCACACGCAGCTATCAGGGTGCTGCCTGTGACACCGACCACTCGCTGGTGTGCAGCAGAGTGAAACTGCAAACAAAGCGACTGTATCACACGAAAAGGGAAGGAAGACCTCGCATTGATACGAGCAAGACCCGGGATCAGAGAAAAGTGGAGGAATTTGCACGAGCGCTTGAGGAATCTCTTCCAGGCCCGGTCGATGCAAACGCATCCAACAGATGGGAACATTTCAAGAATGCCGTTTACAACACCGCCTTGTCCATATTTGGCAAGAAGACCAACAAGACAGCAGACTGGTTTGAAGCCCACTCTGAGGAGTTGACACCAGTCATTGAGGAAAAGAGGAGAGCTCAAGCAGCATACAAGGCCTGTCCCAGTGAGCGCAACCTGCAGGTCCTCCGAGGTGCTCGCAGCAAAGTCCAGCCAGGAGATGTGCTAACGACTACTGGCTCCAGCTCTGTTCCGAGATACAGATAGCAGCTGACACGGGCAACATCAAGGGGATGTATGATGGTATCAAGCAGGCCCTAGGTCCAACACAGAAGAAAATTGCCCCTCTGAAGTCTGCAACAGGCGAGGTCATCCAGGATCAGGCGCAGCAGATGGAACGCTGGGTGCAGCACTACTCTGAGCTATATTCCAGAGAAAATGTAGTCACCGAAGAAGCGCTGAACAACATTGAGTGCCTGCCTGTGCTGGAGGAGCTTGACAGTGAACCAACCCTAGAAGAACTTCACGTGGCCCTGGACTCCCTTGCCTTTGGCAAGGCACCTGGAAAAGACAGCATCCCTGCTGAAGTCCTAAAGTGCTGCAAAGAGATCATCATCACTGAGCTGCATGAAATCCTTTGTCTCTGCTGGAGAGAAGGTGGAGTACCTCAAGACATGAGGGATGCAAACATCATCACGCTGTACAAGAACAAAGGCGACAGGGGTGACTGCAACAACTACCGTGGCATCTCTCTCCTTAGCGTTGTAGGAAAGTTGTTTGCCCGAGTTGCACTAAAGAGGCTCCAGGTACTTGCAGAGAGCGTTTATCCAGAATCACAGTGTGGATTCCGAGCCAACAGGTCCACCACTGATATGGTATTCTCCCTTAGACAACTGCAGGAGAAATGCAGGGAACAACGACAGCCACTCTTTATAGCCTTCATAGATCTCACGAAGGCTTTCGACCTGGTCAGCAGGGATGGCCTCTTCAAGATTCTCCCCAAGATTGGATGTCCACCCAGGCTCCTCAGCATCATCAGATCCTTCCACAAGGACATGAAGGGCACTGTTGTCTTTGATGGCTCCACATCACACCCCTTTGACATCCGAAGCGGCGTGAAGCAGGGCTGTGTTCTTGCACCAACCTTGTTTGGGATCTTCTTCGCTGTCCTGCTGAAGCAGGCCTTTGGAACTACAACAGAAGGCATCTATCTCCGGACCAGATCAGATGGAAAGCTCTTCAACCTCTCCAGACTGAGAGCAAAGTCCAAAGTCCAGCTGAAATGTCTGCGTGACTTCCTCTTTGCCGACGATGCAGCTATCACTACCCACTCTGCCAAAGATCTCCAGCAGCTCATGGATCGTTTTAGCAAGGCCTGCCAAGATTTTGGACTGACAATCAGCCTGAAGAAAACACAGGTCATGGTTCAGGATGTGGACTTACCTCCCTGCATTACAATCTCTGCACATGAACTGGAGGTTGTCCATGACTTTGTGTACCTTGGCTCAACGATCTACGACACTCTTTCTCTCGATACCGAGCTAAACAAACGCATCGGTAAAGCAGCTACCACGTTTTCCAGACTCACAAAGAGAGTCTGGTCCAACAAGAAGCTGACGGAACATACCAAGATCCAGGTCTACAGAGCTTGCGTCCTGAGTACACTTCTGTACTGCAGCGAGTCATGGACTCTTCACTCACAACAGGAGAGGAAACTGAATGCTTTCCACATGCGCTGCCTCCGACGTATTCTCGGCATCACCTGGCAGGATAAAGTTTCAAACAACACAGTCCTGGAGCGTGCTGGAATCCCTAGCATGTATGCACTACTGAAACAGGGACGCCTGCGTTGGCTCGGTCATGTCGTGAGAATGGATGATGGCCGGATCCCAAAGGATCTCCTCTATGGAGAACTCGTGCAAGGAAAGCGCCCTACAGGTAGACCACAGCTGCGATACAAGGACATCTGCAAGAGGGATCTGAAGGCCTTAGGAGTGGACCTCAACAAGTGGGAAACCCTGGCCTCTGAGCGGCCCGCTTGGAGGCAGGCTGTGCAACATGGCCTTTCCCAGTTTGAAGAGACACTTGGCCAACAGTCTGAGGCTAAGAGGCAAAGAAGGAAGGCCCATAGCCAGGGAGACAGGCCAGGGACAGACTGCACTTGCTCCCAGTGTGGAAGGGATTATCACTCCCGAATCGGCCTTTTTAGCCACACTAGACGCTGTTCCAGAACCACCTTTCAGAGCACGATACCATAGTCTTTCGAGACTGAAGGTTGCCAACTAACTAATGCCAAAGCAAGGTCACAGCTGCAGGTGACCTTGCTTTGCTGAAGCTGGAGCCAGGGACACTGAGAGCTGGCATTTGGCCTGAGGCAAAATTTCTGATTGGCCTCCCCCTTCCTAAATGCATTGGGGTAACAGAAGTGCACTGAAATTGGCTTAGAACTATAGTGGAAATGCAGCCTTAGAGAGGCTGAAATTAAGATATCCAAATTGATTTGGTAATAAATTTGGTTTGTACTGTATACAGCAGTTTGTTTTGTCATGACCTGGGGCCCCTGGATTTTCCCTCCCCCCGACCCCACTCCCTCTCCTCAGGCCTGGATATTGCTCATATGCAGAGCAGATGCAGCAATCTGCACTGCTATCTCCATGCATGGCAGCACCTGACACAAAAGCTGCTCAATAGCATGTTTGCAGCACAGTTAGAGAATAGCAGAAGGCACAATGTCCCTATCTTATGGGACCTGAGCCAGCCAGAGCCACAGAAGCTGGAAACAGTAGAGGAGCCCCTCACTCTGGGGGCAATTCTGAGGAGCAAAAGCAACACAGAAGTGTGTCCTCTGTGTTGCTTTCAATCCTGGACAGGCTCTGAGAGCAAGGGGGAAAGGCAGCTTACACAGTGAGTTTTGGAACCGTGCAGCACGTACAGCTCCACCCCCTCTGGCTTCACAATTGGCTCAAAGTATCATCCACCCAGCATCATCCAGTAGTGAGGATGAGGAAGGGATGGGGTGCTTGACTGGCAAACAGCTACAATGGCAAAAATGGATGCTTTGTTGCTGAAACTAGACCAAACCTATTAGTTCAGTCTATAAATCCTAATTAGGTATATGCCCATTTCTGGATAGGAGGAAATATTTTGTTGGATTGGGTCAACTTTGTGTTAAAATGCTTTATTAAGATGCAGTTAGCCACACAAATAGTCCCAACAAGAATAAGAGATTAAAAAGAAACGGACTTTGATAAGAAGCTAAACAAAGATTTTGGCTATAAATAATCCAACATAAAATATAACATATTCCCTCTTTTATTTGGTTATTAATTGAGAGGAACACCTCTTGCTTACATACAAAATGCAGCTATCATTTTCTAGGGGTGAAGGCTCAACCATTGAGAGAATGACTAAAAAGCTATCAGTGAAGAAAACCACACTTTTGCACATTAATATCAAGAGTTGAAGGGTAAATGACACCCTTTCTGACCTTAGTCTTTTGCCAATTATGTTCCATTTTATTTCCAATTTAAATTCAGAATTTGTGTATTCAAATACACTTTTAACAGTTACATACTTATTTCATTAAATAATTTATTCATTAATATCTGTTGTAGAATCAAGTAATCTACACAGCTTTTGATAAAACACAAGTAAGACAACAAAATAAGACATTAAAATTTGGGAAGGAAAGGAAGAATTATGGAATTTCTACTATTCTAACAAATGAAAAGACAATTAAAAATCCCATTAATCATCATTTCAAAATGGCTGATTGTTCCTCTGGCAAACAAGCACGTATTGTGTATTTTTAGATGCTTGCTGCCCTAGTTGTGCACCATGGAATCTGTCCTCACTGTGGAAAGATCCTTGACTGGTAGATCAAGTGTCTTATTGTAGTTCCTTAATTCATTCTGTCTGGAAGAAGATGTCAGCTGTGCTGCAGTGAGGAGAGAATTTCAAAGGCTCCAATCCCCACCAATAAAGGCAGAGGAATGGCTTTTGAATAGATTTGTCAAGGCAACCCTACTGTTCTGGGACCAGGGAGAGCAGGAAGAACATAAAGGACGGGTTGCTGTATGAGCTTAGAAAGTGAAGTTCACAAAGCATGGCAGATTTTTGTAAGAAACAGTAGATCAGTGAAACTATTGAACTGGGTGAAAAACCCATGAAAACATTTAAAACTATAACTGGCTTGTCTGTTTGTTATCTTTTTACCAAAATGATTTAGAAGGTAGTATTTCCATATTTCACAAAGGCTTTAAGATGCACATTTAATAATTTTCATGCCAGATTTTAATTAACAGTTGAATGCAGAACCGTAACATAGTGGCAAATTACAAAAGCAGTAGAATTTTTATGAAGTATTATATTCATTTGATATAGGTAAAATTAATATCACTACTGATAGAACATTACATCAGAGAATTTGAGATAATACCGAAGATTTGCACACAATTAACTAGTTTTATATACAATGTGCCACTTGCCTGTGAGAACTAAGTATTCACAAATGCAAGGGGAAGATATGAAAATGGAAGATTTGTTTTATCAGTCATCACAGTGCCTAATGAATTCAAAAATTATGACTTCTATTGGCACTAAAAATAGGTAGCCAATGATGCAGTGAAGATAGTTGCAGTGAAAAATTGCTATTTTAACAATTTATTCTTTCAATGACAGCAATTAGCAGTACACACACAAAGCAACTGAGAAAAGATTTTAATTATTATTCATTCTACCACTAGACCTAAGCCCAGTGAAACATAAAAATACCCAGGTGACATGATGTAGGTTTAGTAACAATAACCTAAATTCAGTATAAAAATTCTGCTTATATGCTTATATGCCTATCCTATCTGCATTTTAATTCACTAACTATTATTCTTATTCTTTAAGATCGACTTTCTGGGAGTGAAATCAAAAGATAATGAACTTGTCATACTGAAATGTATTTGAAGAACAATTACTTAGCAAATTCGATGGTGTGTAAAACCATACAGTTAAGTCAGAAACAGCACTTCTATAAATAATATTTCAGCAAATCAGCAGAAAAACTAAACCCAATAGCATTTGATCAAGTAGCTAATATTGTCAATACATCACTATTGTTCCTGAATTTCAAAATAAAGATGCAAAACAGAGAAAACATTAAAATTGATAAGCTATAAGTTTTATTTAACTTGTAAAAGAATAGATGTAAAAAAACAGAATTTAGTACATCTTAAATTACAAATGGTCTCTGTCGTCATGTCAGCATCCCCATGTCTAGAAAGCTAAAACATAATTTCAAAAGTTTACACTGCACACAAGCCACAAAGTTCCCAGGGGTTTGCAGGTGTTTAGTAGAACTGGTCTGAGTTATTATTAACAGTATTTATATACCGCTTAGAGTTTCAAAACTTTGTTGTCAATTATGGTGTTGGGGTTGCTCTTTGAGGGGAAAAAAAGGTACAAGTTCCATTGGGTGCACAGAGCAAGACCTGTGGTTCTTTTATTGTAGCCTACATCTATAAACCAACTAAAGACAGACCTGAGATCTATAGCCAGTTCTGGAAAGCAAAGCCTAACCCATTTTATCCTTTTTGCTTTATTTATGAAAGCTCTGCTCTGGAGAGCTTTGTGCAAAGCAACAGGCTGTGCCTCCATTTCTGTGCAAGAACTCTATAGTGTAGTGTCAGCTATGACAGTGTGCACCACCTGCTGCAAAAGAGATGGGAAGAAAGTGATTGGGAAAGTGAAGGTTACAGCCAATAAACTTATGTTCAGAGAAAACTCCCATAACCCTGATCACATAAGAGGCGCCCCATATGTAATCTCAAGTGTGCATGGTTGTATACTTGCTTTACGTTATGATTTGTACTTCACTGTACAAAGGAGCTCCCCTGCCCTTCCCCCAAAAAAACATACAGGAAGGTATCTTCAGTGTTAGAGAAAGGGGCCACTGGGTCTTGAATTAACTCTGTCAAAGTTTTTCAACTATTTTCCTTGTTCACAAGTCTATGCACTAAAAGGAAAACAGATTAAACTCTCTCTCTCTCTCTCTCTCTCTCACACACACACACACACACACACACACACACATATAAACAGTGAAACATCAGCAGCCTACAAAATGGAAAAGATGACATGTTGGCCATTTTGAATATAAGAATCTAACCTCACCTCTCGCATCCACTCTCGAATAGTTTTGCCAGCTTCTTGATGCCACACATTGTGAACTGAGTCTGTCAGTGCCACAGCAGTAACTTTATTTTTTACTTCTGCCTCTCGTTGAATCATCTGTGAAAAATACAAATCCAAAAACTTCTTAAAGTGAACATTAACTCAGTGAACTATGAAATCTTTTCATTTTTCATGAAGTCTAACAATGAAGAATGTAAAGCATCATAGTGAAAAGCTGAAGATTCCCTGAGGGTATCTTTTACAAGTTATTTTAAGTTGCTGTTTGGTGATTCAGGGGAACTGGTACTTATGGCTTACATCTATAATCTAAATTTTTGAGTATATTTCAATATATTCCATTTCAGAAACACAAGATTGATCTTTCATTGCCTTGCCTGTCCCTCAATTTAGCAATGGTACAATCCTGTTCATATTTACTTAGGAGCAAGTTCCATTGTGTTCTATGGGGCTTTCAAGCAAATGTGTTTAGGACTGAGGGTTAGACTTCCACAACGGCTCTGGAGTTCTTTGTTTTCTCATTGACATATTCAATATGATCAGTCAGATAATATTCCAGTACACAATATGTATTCTTAAACTACAACTTACAAATATCTGACTAATGCAATGACAAACAGAAATCACTAAACAATAACAATGGACAAGAGAGCACAATATTAGAATGTGAGATAAAGAGAATGAAAGGTCTGTTGAAATAATGAATAAAATAATGGGACAATAAAAGCACAGATATATACAACCTATACCTTGGATAAAATGGCACACAACACCTTCATTTTCTATGTTTTCACTGAATAATGTTCATTGAATTTGCTGTTAAGGCTAAGTCAGCATTTCTAAATTACTGTATTTTGTTGCCCAAAACTACACTGTAAGCCTTTAAAATCAATTTAGCACTGTAGCTAAACAGGTCCCAAAAACCATCATTATAATGTAGTGTGAACATAGGTATTTTCATGTCAGATCAAAGCAGTGGCCCATTTATCTGAACCAGAATCCTTGTGATTAGATACAAAGGGTGAGTTTACACAGTCAATATGTGTGGTTATATATTTGTGGCGATTACTTGAGTTTGGAAGCAGTCCTTTGTTGGTTTTATTTTTAAACACACTTCCTCTCTCAGTGGGAACACATGGGTCATATATTAATGCTTGAGTAATGCTTGGATTGGATTACTAGATGCTGCTATACTGAAGCACTAAAAGACAGAATACAGTAGCCACCACAGAGGAAAAAAAGGGGGGAAGGCAAATCAGTTGTACTTTCTATCATTAAGTAAAGGCGCAATCCGAACTTGTAGTTAGGCTGGCCCCAGTCCCTTGGGCCGCTCTAGGAGGGTTGCACTTCCTCAAGGGGAAGCCAGGCCAGTACTCCGAGAAGTGCCGGCTTGCGGAGGCTGACATAAGCCTCTGCGCCAGCTTCCCCTTGCCGCTTGTGTTGGCCTGCCTGCGCCAACACAAACAGAAAAGGTAGGCATGGGGGAGGTGGGGAGGAGGAGGAGGGAGGGAGGTGTTCCTGGGCAGGCGATAGGTGGCCCTGGGGACAGGCAGGCGGGCAGGCGGGGGGCGGGAGGCAGGGCTGGGATCCGGCAGTTATGCCGGATCCCAACCCCTGTTCCTGGGGAGAACAGAGTGGCTTGAAGCCGCTCTGCTCTCCTTGGACTTGTGCCACAGCCAGAGGTGGCGCAAGTCCGAGGAGAGCCATTGTGGCCAGCAGCCCTTACCCAGGTTTAAGGGAAAGTGTTTCCCCTTGCATCTGACCGAGCCACTTCTGGTCACAATCCTGCACTGGATACAGCGCAAGCCTCCTGGCTTGCCTGTTACAGCACAGGTTAGGATTGCGCCCTAACTTGCTGGATCAGACCAAAGGTCTATCAAGTCCAATATTCCATTTTGAACACTAGCCAGCCAGATAGCTTTTAGGAAGATTTTTCATTCCATAAGTTATTTTATTATTGATTTGAATTCCTTGTTCTGGCTCTGTAATACATTTTTATACTTACATGCTTTACTCATTTAATTCTTGTGATTGTAATTGTTGTTTTATTGCTGGATGTATTATTCTAATTTTTAATTTGTAAGCCAGTTTGAGAAAAGCATATTTTTTAAAGGAAAGATGTATATGAGTAAGCAAATAAATAAAGATCCCATAGCAGAAAACACCAAATTATTCAGGATGGTAAATCCCAAGGAAACGGAACTCCCATTACTGAAGTACTAGTGGATAACAAACTATTTCAGTACAGAGCAAATCTTACATGCATAATTTTCTAGAGCAGGGGTGCCCAAACCCCGGCCCAGGGGCCATTTGTGGCCCTTGTGGACCCCCCAATCTGGCCCTCAGGAGCCCCCAGTCTTCAATGAGCCTCTGGCCTACCAGAGACTTGCTAGAGCCCCCACTGGTCCAATGTGACTGCTCTCAGCATGAGATCCAACTGTTCAACCTCTCATGTGAACTGCATGCCAAGGGCTCCCTCCACTGCTTGCTGTTTCACATTTGTGAAGCAGTAGCGGCAGCAAAGGAAAGATCAGTCTTGTTTTGCGCAAGGTCTTTTACAGGCCTTGAGCTATCTTGAGACCTTCATTAATCCATATAAGTTCCATCTCTATTATATTCATTTATGTAAATTTATTGAAATTTGAAATGTAAATTAAT
The DNA here is from genome assembly GCF_035046505.1 of Tiliqua scincoides. NCBI lineage: Eukaryota > Metazoa > Chordata > Lepidosauria > Squamata > Scincidae > Tiliqua > Tiliqua scincoides. The sequence continues at coordinate 40,718,116 of NC_089822.1, forward strand.
TCTTTTTTTCTCCTGCCCCTGACACAGTGTCAGAGAGATGTTGTGGCCCTCCTGCCAAAAAGTTTGGACACCCCTGATCTAGAGCAGTGGTTTGCGACCCACCAGGAGAACCGGAAAAGGGCCATTCCCCTTTAAGGAGAATGACCTAGAAATCAGCAGCAATGCAATCACTGCTGTTGGGCAGGGAAGACGTTTTTTCACTTACCTGGGGGTTGATATGGTTCTCCGGTGGGTCTGGAGAGCCTGCAACCCCTTCTGCAGCCTTCCCCAAGGCTTGAAAATTTTGTCAAAAGGGGGAAAAAAACCCACCCAGTTTTCATCATGAAACAGGAAGTGGTTTTTCCCCTTTATGCAAAATTTTCAACCCTCGGGGAGGGCTGCAGAAAGGGGTCGCAGGCTCCCCAGAGAGCCATAGTGACCCCAGGTAAATTACAAAACCCCTTCCCTGCTCAGCAGCAGTGCAATCATGGCAATTGTACTGCTGTCCTCCCCCCCCCCCCACAAAGATTTACAGGGTCCCCAAAGTCCAAGTAGGAGTAGGACTTTGCAGTCTGAGTAGGACTTTGGGAATCACTGATCTAGAGACCCTTCAAAATTTTTCATCCTAACCTTTTTCTGAGTAAGAATAGGGTTTCTTTCCACTATAGTCTACAACAGAAACTGGCAAAAAAAGTGTTCTCACAGCTCACGTCTACTTTCCACTAAACCTGCCTCCCCCCCCCCAAAAAAAAGCAGTAGGTGTAGTTTTTGTGAATTTGTGTAGCAGAAAAAGGAAAAGCTCTTAACAAGAAAAATTGCAGGTAATTCTTCATACTCCTCAACCAAGAGGACAAAATGCATTTTAAAAGTCTGGGGGCTCAGTAAGGGTTTGCAACATTTTAAAATAAACTATAAATGTATGTATGCATGATTCCAAATATTTGTGTATGTATGTCCACATACTTATATGAACATAGCCTCGTACCAAGTTAGACCAATAGTCTATCTCAGTGGTTCTCAAACTTTTTGGAAGATTTACTCCCAAAGTAAGTCTTTGTGGGGAGGGGCATGGGTAGCAATCCAATGAACGCAGCCCCCCAAAAACACTTGAGAATGAAGTCTCTCCCTACAAGCTATCGAACATATTGAACCCTATGGAATGCGACACTAACCACACTGTTATGTTTACTCATGAGTAAGCAAGCATACCTTGGCTCATGTGGAAGGTCAGGTGAAAGAGAGTGCAAGGCTACCAGAATGGTTCCTATCTTAGGCATATGGAGCTCAACAAGTGCTCCAGAAGACAGTCCCGTCCCGCCCACAGTAGTACAGTAAAAATGGGCTTGAGCTGGTAAGACTGTTTTCTTTTTTTAGTCTTGTACAGCTAGGTGGGTTCTGATGGTGTGCAATTTTAAAAAGTGGGTTCCAGTGCTAGAAAGGTTTGGGAACCACTGCTCGCTGGAAAGGGTTGTTGTCCTTCACAGATTCCTTCCCTCCCCCAGCCTCATTTCCTCTCCTCATCATTTTGGGTTTTTAATGCTGTTTAGAGAAGTGGTTCTCAAACTTTTAGCACCAGGACCCACTTTTTAAAATGAGAATCTGTCAGGACCCACCAGAAGTGGTGTCATGAATGGAAGTGACATCATCAAGCAGGAAAATTTTTTTAACAATTCTAGGCTGCAATCCTACCTACACTTACCCAGGAGTAAGTCCCATTTACTATTATTGTTAAAAGTATACACATAGTAGCCTGTTAAAAGTACAGATATGTAACATTTCCCCAAATGCAGTCACATAACATGGTAACATCAAGTCTAATCTATTAAAAAATAAAATATTGAAATGAATGGGGACCCACCTGAAATTGGCTCACAACCCACCTAATGGGTCCTGACCCACAGGTTAAGAAACAATGGTTTAGAGGGAAGGTTTGAATCTCAATCCATTCCAGACAAAAAACATGCTGGATTTAAAATTGATACAGTGTTATCAAATGCTGTCTGAAGGAATATGTAGTGCGAAAATATATTGCCTAAACTGCAAGTTATTCCAGCAATATAATTTATAATCTGTGATAGCACCAAAAGTATGTATAAAATGTTCACTACTACTCCTTTAGCGATCTGATTGCATAACATACTAGCGTAAGCTATGCTCCTTTTCACTGTGCTTGCTTTCACATTTATAAATAATACCAAATATATTCACAGATGGTTAAGGTTTAGTTCACAGTAGAAGGTGAATTACAGGGTAGGCCTTATACTCTTCTATAGTAACACCTAAGACATATTAATTTTTCAGAAAGAGTAAAAAGAGTTCAAAACGGAAGAGCAACTCTGAATATTAGGCTCCATGCCTTACAGATGGCTATGATGTTTCACACCCTTGCTATTTAAACACTATCAGCTGGATTTCCACTATGGAAACAGGATAAGACAACATTCACTTTTCCTGTACTTTGAAGCTTCCCCTTCCATTCTTTCAACCTCCGACTAACTTCAGGAAGGAAAAGTTTCTCCACAGGCAACATCACTATGGGAGCATGTGTGTAAACTGACATGTTTTGGGTCACATCGCCTCATGAAGAGAATTCTTTAGTCACTGGTGAGGAAAAGACATGTTTTAATTTATTATTCCAGGCAGTGAGAGGCTAGCAGTAATAACTTCCCTTTCCTTTCCTGCTTAACCTGTGCTACAACATGCACGCTCCATCAACAACAAAAATGTGTAAATGTTTCTCAAAAAAATAAATGCCGTCCCCACCTCACAGTTTGACTGACATCCTGAACATTTTTAAAAAGGAAGATATAGTTACAGAACTATTCAAGAAGGGAACAACAGAAGACAGTTCAACAACCTGCTGACCATGCAGAAAATACACAAATACAAAAGATGTGATAGCAGCTGAAACTGGAGGTATTTGTAATATGACAGAATTCACTTTAGAGACAGAATAATTGGGAAAAATCTAATTTTTCAAATACTGTAAACTAAAATACTATTTACACAGGCATTGCTTTCTCGAGATTCAAAGAGAAAGGCCTCAATCCAGCTAAAGCTAATTGTGACTAAGCTTGACTGAAATCAAAACGACTTGGTCACAATTAAGCTTGGGTGTGGCCTTTACTACATATTATTGCCATTTCTAAAAATTTGCAAAACACTGCAAATAAAGAAGGCTACAAGGTGTCAATATGTCTATCAGTGCTTAACTTTGGGTACCAGCCAGCAGCCCAATTCTATACTCAGCAGTGGCGCCGCTGGGTGCACTGGTGCCAAAATGGCTACTGCTGTATCTAGCGCCACTGCCAGAGATCTACTTGGGAGAAGGGGACTTTTGCCTCATTTCCCCTAGGAAAGCTCCAAGCCCCACAAAGGGGCTTCTCATTTTGTGCCATTTTACCAGCACAGACCTGAAAATCTCCATGTCAGGCTTTTCAGCCTGACAGGTAGGATACAGTGGAGCACGGCTCCACCGGTCCTACCCCTCTCCCGCCCCAGTTCACTGATCATGTGTAGCTTGTATTCCTTAAAGGACTAAGTGCTTTCCTTCCATTATGTGTATAGTCCTTTAAGGAATACACGGTGAACAAGATCAGTAGATAGTTACTGTCCGTTGCTCTGTGATGAGATGAACAGCCTGTAGTTCTTACCTCTAGTTCTTTGAAAAAGCCCACCAAAGGAACGTAACCATAATGTTAGGAAATAAAAATCTTCATAGACCATGACCAATAAGCTTGAACATTGCTTACTACAACACTACCGGCCATGAAAGCCTTAGATTATATGTCAGAATAAATACTTACCAGTCTCCTCCAAAACACATTCTGAAGAGCCAAAGTTTCAAGAGATAGCTAAAATGAACTTAAAGATGGAATTAGGAGCACTTCCCTGGGGAATTAATTCCCACAGTATAGATGCCGCAGTTGAGAAGGACCTGTCTCTATGCTCACCTGCAGAGAATTGGCAGAGAATTCTGCTCAGTTGGCAGAATTCTGGAGAAGACCACTGTACCTAAGCCCTAGATCAGTGGTTTTCAAACTTTCCGGGAGTTTGAAAACCGCTCCAAGTTCTTGCAGGAGCAGGGGGGGGAGGCAGCGGGGACGGGGGGAAGGTAGTGGTGCGATCCCCAGGATTGCACCACTTAGGGGGCTGCAGGGGCTTGGGTGCACTTACCACAGCCTCCAGCAGCCTCCCGGGGGTGCGGGGAGCCCTGCGCGACCTTCTGCAGGGCTCCCCACAGTTTGAAAGTGAAAGTGGAGTGATCGTGTTCCACTTCCAGTTTTATTATGTTCTTAACGAAATGACTGGGCTCTGGAAGAGTTGGTCTTGGAACTGGCCAGAGGTGTGACAACTGCTGACTTAATCCTATATGGTGCTCAGGACCTTGTGCAGGAATGTAAGTGTTGATGGCAGACAGGGAACTGAGACCACAGTGCTATCCAGTTCAATGTATGTGTACTAGGAATGTTTCAAAGGAAATTCAATACAAAAGAAATTTTACTTCCAATGAGGGGACTTCTAAAAAATGAGGGGAGTAATAAAAAGGAAGCTGAAAGAAAAAGTCAAGAGTGTCAAAGAGTGCAAAGAGATTATTTAAAACCATAATAACAACAGCTCCAATAGAAGATATGCTACTAAGTAAGAAAGATTCCACCAGGTTCAGGAGGAGGCCAGCATGGCTCATAAGTTGAGATGTGGAAGCTATAAAAGGCAAGAAGCCTTCCTTCAGAAAACCAAAGTCTTGTCCAATGATGAGAACATGTATAAACACAAACTCTGGAAGAGAAATGCAACCTAACAAGGGATGCAAAAAATAAATAAAAAAAAATAAGACTATGAGGAGAATATGGCTACAAACAGCAAGGCAGCTAATAAAAACTTCTTTAAATACATAAGAAGTAGGAAACTTGCCAGGAAGGCTGTTGAACTGTTAGATAACAATGGAATAAAAGGGAATCAGGAGTTGTAGCTGAATGAATTCTCTACATCTGTCTTCACCACAGAAAACTACTCCCAGACACCCATGCCTGAAATGACCTTTTCAGTCTGAAGACCTGAGCCAAATAGGAGGGACAAAAGAAGAGGTTCTATGTATTGACAAATTATATATTGACTATATATTGACAAAGCCTAAAGAGTCATTGGGTCTGGATAATGTCCACCCAAGAGCTTTTAAGAAACTTAAATGTGAAACTGTTGATCTTCTAACAAAAATATGGAACTTATTTTTTCAATCAATCTATAAATCTCTGTGTCAAAAGACTAAAAGAGAGTCAGTGTAACAGCATAAGAGATTGAGAAGTGATCCAGGAAATTACAGGCTGGTCAGCATAGTATCTGTTCCAGGTGAACTAGTGGAAAGCATAATTGAAGATAAAATTATTAAATGTGTAGAAGAAAGAACCTTGCAGAAGGAGAATCAGCATCGTTTTTGCAAAGATAAGACCAGCCTCATTATCCTTCTAGAGTTCTTTGAGAATGTCAGCAGGCATGTGGATAGAGGCAATCCAGTGTACACTGTATACTTGAATTTTCAAAAAGTTTTTGACAAAGTCCCTAACAGGAAGCAGAGTGCGAATAAATGGGCAATTTTCACAGTGGAGGGATATGTGAGTTCCTCCAAGGATCTGTAATGGGATTAGTGCTTTTTAACTTGTTCATAAATTATCTAGAGCTAAGTGTATACAGTGAGATCATCAAGCTTGCAGATTTTACCAAACTACATGGTATAGTAAAATGAGAAATTGTGAAGGGCCACAATTCCCATGCTGGATGTGGTGGAGGCTGCACTGGGCCGCTGTACTGCAGCACAGGCTGCTAAAATTATATTGCCCCTAAACAAGTCAATACTGTGGCCATATTAGGCATACTGTGTCCCATTCTGGTCACCACACTTTGAGAGAGATATCAAGAAAGTAAAGCTGGAAAAGCAAAGGAGAACAACCAAAAGTAGCAGAGGGCCAGAATGCCTTCCTCACGAGGCTACAATGTTTGGGGTTCTTTAGTTTGTACAAAAGGTGATTAAGGGTAACATGATTGATGGCCCAGCCCTATCTATGCAGTATGCTAGCAGACCCCAAGTTCTGTTGGAGTATTGCATAGTAAGCCTTAGCAGCAGCTCCTCTACCATTCTGTAGAGTACCGCTGCCAGTGCAAGTTCTGGAAGACTGCATACCGCCAACACTGCCCTGCAGACTGGCTGCAGCTGCAGTTTTGCAATAGCTGCAGTGCAGAAGACCAGAGGGGGTGGATCAGGATGGAGACTGGGCTTGGACAAGGGTCTATCAAAGGCAGGACGAGCTAGATCACAGTCACACTGGTGGCTGCCAAATCCTATACCTCCATCTGGACCTGACATGCTCCCTTTGCACAAAATCTATGCTAGAAAAATGGCTGACATAGATCTGAGTAGGCCAATAGGGGACTGGACCACAGCCAAAGAAGTAAGCACACTTTTTCTTTACTCCCCATCAGCCCCATTACACGTGCAGGATGCAGTGGCTGCATCATGGGGGGGGGGGATTGGGTTGTGGGATTTATAAACTTATGCAAGGCATAAAGAGACACTTTTTCCCTTCTCTCACAATACTAGTAAACCAGGAGTCATCCAGTGAAACTAGTGGGGGATTTAAGACAGATAAATAATAATAATAATAATAATAACAGGTATTTATATACCGCCTTTCTTGGTCTTTATTCAAGACTTTATTCAAGGCGGTTTACATAGGCAGGTACTGTACTTCTTCACAAAGTGCATAATTCACAAAGTGCATAATTAGTCTGTGGAACACATTGCCCCAAGTTGTGGTAAAGGTCACAAGCATGAATGGCTTTAAAAGAGAATTAGACAAATTCATATAGGACCGTTTTGACAGTTGCTACCAGTCATGATTGCAGCATGCCTCTGAATGTTGCACAGGAGCAATGGCAGGAGAGGAGTAATCCTCTGGAATTACTGGTGAGCAACTTTGGAAAACAGGATGCTGAACTAGATGGGCATTTGACCGAATCCGGGAGGGTTTTTCTTACATTCTAATATAATGTCAAAGGCCTTCATAGTTGTTGCGTGGTTCTCTTCAGGCATGTTCAAAAGAGACTCAATTATCAGAAACCTGATATTTTTCAATGAAGGAAATGTAGGATTCTAACATGTCCCTTATGTTTGTATCACAATCTGTCAAAACAAACACTGCAAATTTAGAGGCTTAAAAAGGGTCAAGATTCCCAATTGTTCCCTTGTTCCAAAGTTTCATTGTAACCACGTAATTTTTTTCTATGCAATTTAAGTATAGAGAACTATCATTTGAAAGTAGTGAATATCATGTGTTTTGTAGAGAGCAGCGCATAATGGCAAGAGAAGACCCCTGGCAAGGTCAAGAGGGCATTCATGAAGGTTTGTAAGAGAGACAGAATCTCAAAAGTTTGTAGAATCTGAGCTTTTTAGGGTTTTTATAGATCAAAATCAGCCTTTTGCACTGTGCCTGGAAGATGAGGCATTGTAGATCAACCCTTTTCATCTCCTGGCACACTGACAAGGTGTGAAAATTGCAAGATACACAATCAGTTTTTTAACAATTGACAAGTCACATTGCCCTGCCAGTGCTCAAATCCCCCAATGGCCCTACTAATAAATGACCCTCCTCCAAGCTCCTGCAGCACACGTGCAGACCATTCACAGCACACCAATGTGCCATGGCACAGTGATTTAAAATCACTGCTATAGATGCTCTCAATTGCAACCCCTGATGGAGTGTATTGTAACCTGAAGACTAATGATAGTCTTCATCAAATGGAAAAGACTGCATCAGATGGAGTTTGTGAAAAGTATTCCCAATGTGGCTCCAACTTGCAACTCAGTTTCAACTATGGATAAAAGAGCAGCACATGGCTATGAACCTGATGAATAAGGGAGACACACCTGATTGCCATTGAATTGAAAAAAAAAACATACACCAAGTTTCTTTCACACATGACTGCAGTGCATACTGCGTAACTAGGGAGGTGCAGGGCCTGCAGATCGCACTGGGTAACATCCCTAGTGACCAATATTACTAAAATCACAGGTTCTCGGAATAATACCATCATGTTATATACCATTCAATGCATAATTTACAGCAGAATGCAATAAAAAAACCAGAATGAAATATTTGTGTTCTATCAAAAGGCATAGCTAAAAAACCAGCGGGACGTGGCAATGGTTTATTACCATACCCACCACCCAAGTTGTTGCCCCGCCAAGTGCATGGGAGGAGAATCTTCATGGGGCCCACACTGGGTGATGCAAACCCTGGTGACACCAATACATGACTGGACCTTTTTTTGGCAGTTTGTATACTTCATTTGCAGATGTAGTTTACAATGACCAGTATCTGAAACTGTGCAGTGTATTGTATGAGCACATGCTACAAATGTGTTAACAGAAAACCAAATAAATTCATTTCATTACATTCAAGTTTTATCTGGTTTACTTTCCTCATGATTCAGGTATAGGTAGTATAATAATAGCAGGTATGTAATTTCTGGTCAAGATAAAGTTTGCACAAATAAAAAATAGCTCAGTGACATTATTTGTTTCACCTAAGGAGACCTACAAACAACACTTTATTTAAGATCAATAAAATCTCTAGTTCTGTGCTGTGTATACAAATGTCTGTAACACACACACACACACACACACACACAAAGATATGTCACTTGATCACTGACTTAACAGATTTGTTGACAGATTTTTCTTGACCTTTGCTTTTTTCTTAGTTCATTTTCAGAGATTATGTGTACGTGTGATAGCTATATCCAGGATGTCTGCCTAACTGGCTTTTGGCCCCGACTTTCATTGGCCCAGCCATGAACAGAGTAACTAGTTATTTTCTCTCACCTGTCTGAACACTCCCCTCTCACTTGCATGGCTTCTGAACTTTGCTCCTGTTTTCTGCACTATCTTAGAATATTGTTCCAACCAAACGCACTGCTGAATACCCATTCTGCAGCACTGTCACATAGGCTTTGCTTCTGATCAAATCCCTTTTATCATTCCCATGATCCTTGACACCATCTTGTTCTCCTTTACACTTTCAAAGGCAGTGGTGGACTTTCCCAGCCCCACGCACTGGGGCAAAGGTCCACTACGGTGCCTCCCGTGAGATGCCGGCGCTTCCCACACATGAATCTGCTCCTCCCACTCATCAAAATGAAATGGAGCCTCACACAACTCCAGGACGAACCAAGGAAGCCACCTCAGCTTCCCCACAGTCAAACTGTGCTTCCGGCAAACCGGAAGCACAGTTTCCGACTGCGTTGACAGCCTCAGTAAGGCTTCCACATGCTCCTAGAGGCACATGGGGCTCCTTACCTGGGGCATTTGCCCTTTTCAGTTAATGGCAGGTCTGCTACACAGCTTTGATTTTTTTCAATGCTGATCTATTACTGGATCTTTTTACCACTGATCCATCTCTTGCTGGTTCCATAGCCTTGTACCCTTCCCCCCTTGTTTCTCAATTTTTACTGCCTTATCCAAAATTAACAGGAACGAAAACCAGCTAGGAACTAAAGCCTAGTGCTTTGTAAATGGGGCAAATGCCCCGGACGCTGAGTCTGCGTGCCTCTAGGACTGCACGGGAAGCCTCACTGAGGCTTTGACGCAGTCGGACACTGCACTTCTGGTTTTCCAGAAGTATAATTTAAGATCACATGGAAGCCTCAGGACACTTCCCTGGTTGGTTCTGGAGTCGCACGAGGTTCCATTTTACTGTGGTGAGTGGGGGGAATACGCATGGGGGGCGGCATTTTGCAGGTGGGGTGGCATTGCGGATCTTTGCCCTGGAAGCAGGGCTGAGTAAGTGCCACTGATGAAAGCTTTGACAAGTTTGTTTACAGCTATCTGGGTAACAAATAATCCTCATTGGGCAATTCAGGGGAGGGCTATATCAAACACATCTAATGCAATACGCAGTATAACTTTCAATTTTAATGATTTAAATTTTACTTATAACATTATGTTAACCACATCCGTGTACTGAAACATTCAGGAATGACACCAAATAAATGAAAGTGAACAAAATCACTGCAACACTTTAGGAAACTGATATAACATTGTGTCAGTTTAAGAATGAATTTAGTTATCCAATTTTAAAAAACTGTGCTCTTAAGAAAATGATAAACAAGGACTGAACAAAGATTCTTTCTAATCTTAAAAACCAGATACACAATGAATAGCAGCAGAGCAGGTTTCATTCATTGTCCCATCAACATTCTCTATCCAGTTTCTCAAGGAACTCTTTCTGTATGGAAAGAGGTCATTTCAGCTCATTTACAGAAAGATACTCAACTGAGAATGCCAACATGTGTGCTAATTCTGACTTCACTAGGCATTGGACAGAGACAACTGATTTATTTAACAAAGGCCACTGAAAAGCCATCAGCTGGGAACAGTTCTTCGTCACTACTAAACAGGGGGCAGAGCTGAACCAGTGACCTAGAAGTGAAAGACTTTGTAATCTGATTACCAATCTTTTCAGTTATGCAGTCCATCCCCCTTTCATTTTTACTGATAAGAGAGAATCTTATTACCTAAGCAACTTTTGTAGTCTTTTAGCAATGCAAAAGCTTTCATTTAGTTCTCTAAAAGGAAACTCTCATGGGCACGCTTATTAGCCCATTTCAAGCACTGTCACTGTAATACTTTTCCCTATTGATTTCAAAACAAATGTGTTGGTATAAAAGTATATGGCAATGCCATTTTAAAAATGATTTTATAGTAAAGTTCTTGTTGTTTAATATAGGTCCTGATCAGCCATGTTCACATAGAAGTGTATTTGACTTCTTACTGGTTAACGAAGAGGAAATGCAATCCTTAGGTTAGCAAATACTCAAACATATTACTACAGACCAACAAAACCAGTCAAAATTTGATAGTCTTTTTCAGATATTATGGTTTTGTTAAAGTAGTTATTGGAATAGTTTCATTATTCCACAGCATGGTTGTTTGATAATCGTGATGCTTTAATATTACTTTATTGCACCAGTGTGGTCTTGCAAATGTGTCAACAGCCATTTTAGAAGGTGTTGAAAATTATCTCATGTGACAAGAGGATGCTGCTGTTTCTTCTCTTCTGCCATGGCCTTTCTCTCAAGAGCCTCAGGAAGAAATCTGGAAGACCTTTCCTGTCAATTTCCCACTTCTCTACCAACACCATTGTCTGCACATGAACACTGCTTCCCTTCAGCTTGAGGTAATAAAACAATTAGCTAAAGCAAAGTGAAAGTTTGAAGTCATGTCTCGACCAACTTCTCAGAATCAATGCAAGCAGATCAGGATTCAAAAGAAAGTTTTCTCTAGCCAAAAGAAACAGACTGCTAGGAATATATCTACTATAACACCTAGCATCTGACAGATTGCAGTTCATTAGTACAAAAGCATAACATAACTGCATGATTGATCAGTGTTTAGTTTATTTACTGTTAGAACAGAATTAGATGATGTGTATTTCAGCTAAACAGTAGAAACCAACACTGACAGCCCAATCCTACCTAACAGTAGTAGTGGTGGAGAACATGTTCCACCTGAGCAGGCTGCCACAAAGCAGCCATAAAGCACTTTGCAGCAGCACAAGCAGACGGCATGCTGATGGGAAGGCCTAAGCCTTACCCTGTGCACCAGCAGATATTAGGAGGCTCGCCAGAGTAGGCAAGCCTGGCACAGGAGATGGAACGGGGGGAGATGGGGCAGGTTGGGTGGATTGGGCCTAGGAGGTGGTGGGTTTGGTGGTCGCACTAGTACAGATCTGAGTTGACCCATAGCAGCTGCTGTAGCTTACCCCAGGGCAAGGGGATAAATGTTCCCTTATCCTGAGAAAATCTCCAGCAGCCAAAACTCCTCTGCAGGATGCAGTGGAGGCCTGCCAGCACTGCTGTATCACCACACCAGATTTTAGGTAGGATTGTGAAAGTCTGAAATATACTACAGTATATGCAACCAAAATCAGATAGCTCTTCCTTATATACAAAATAATACTACACAGAAGGAATTTGCAAAGTTACATATTAAAATCAACATGAAGTTTGCTTTCTTCACGATAATAATTGAATATCCACCTGAGATTGTACATAAAGTGATACATCCAGGCTGTTCCACAAATGTAAATATATGTAAAATGTTACTTTTGTTAATGGGCAAGGAATACTTTATACCTACTCAAAAGTGTTTCCAATATACAGGGTCGCCTCTGGGGAAGAAAGGTTGGATAGACAGATTGATAGATAGATAAGTTTACTACACACAGTCAAAATACATTACTACTTTGTATGTACAAAACAATAATTTTGGCTAATACTGTAAATAATTAAAATTATTATGGAGTAATCACATTCTGAAACATATGAACATGTGTATTTAAAGTGAAAATGGGAGTTTCTGATATGCAGAACTTTTAATTACTTTGAGTTTTCACTAGTCTGTTCAATGACATTTTCACAAGGATCAATATTACTTATTTTTTGCATATACAAGTGTTCAATAGCATACAACACTTTCATTGGTAATTGCCATGCTCCACACCAAATGCACTAATCATTATACAATGAGAAAATACACTAATACACTTTAATTTCAAAATCACTAAGGAATTTACTATATCTAAAAGACTTCCTTAAATAGACATATTTAATGGATCATCAGCAGTCAATTTATATGATGCCACTTGATTGTACTTTTAACTAAACAATGTCCCTCTGGGGGGAAAAAAATCATTTTTGCATTGCCTCCACAGTCTGTAAGTGCCTTAAAGACTGAGTCCATTTTTTCACTCTTTCTACCTGTTGGGCGGAACTCTGCCAGACAAGTTTGCTATAGATGCCTTTCAGGCTACAGACTACAGCAATGTTGACTATATTTTCATCAGTGAAATAGTTCACAGATGACCAACCACAAGCTGTATAAAGACTAAACAGGAATAGACTGTGGTGTAATCATTAGCTCAGCATATACTGTATTTCATAATAGTACTATAGTTCCCACAAGGTAGCGAACATTGGTGCTTTATCAATATTGAACTGCCTTAGCCTATGTGATCTGGAGAACTATTTTCTATTACTGTTAGGCTGCAATCCTATCCACACTGAACTGGGAGTAAGCCCCATTGACTACAATGGGATTTTTAAGTAGATATGCATAGGCTGTCAATGTTCTCCATTTATAAGTTGCATTGACATAGAAACAAAGTTTATTCTACTTCATTTTCAGCTCTCCAGTTCAACAATATACTGGCAAACATATTTTGTGACTGGAGGAAATGTGTGTTGCACACAGTATTTCAATAAATACACTCTAATTATACAATAGAAAATGTGTTTGATATATTCTTCAATAATTTAATTATGCTTTTAAACTTGCAAGGATTGTTCTGTGCATATCTTTCTCTTGACCTTTGTTCAACTGAATTACAGTAACTTCACTGATTCCTTTTCACTTGCTTTCTAAAACTGTTCAATCACACTTGCTAGCAAGAAGCACAGCTGGCAAGGGATCTAAACCTCATCACAGGGCAAAGTTAGCCTTCTGGCTTTGCCAAGAATGACATTTCAAATGAAAAAAATGCTATTTATTGTATGGGACATTTGATTCTGTATTTCTTTTAAGTGCAAATAGCTCCATCCTTTGTATTAATGTTGCATTTAGACACAACACTACATTGGATGGTGCACTTGAAACAAAAACAGCAATGAATTAAACTGTCTGGATTTTTTTAAATAAGAATACCATTGTTAATTAAAGTAAGATTACAGAAATCAGCTGAGTTTTTTCTCACAGTCCTAGAAGATATCTACAACAAAGGATAAGCAGTGCCCCCTAGTGTCATTTACAACAGACAAAAATCTGAATAGAGGTAAGCACCATCCACAGAGATCTCAAATGAAAAATGCTATAGAAATATGTTTATATACAAAGACTCATTTCAAATATATATTCAAACACAGAAGTTTAACACTCATATTAATATATATTCAGTGTCTGATACAAATGCATAGGACATGGACACACACACACACACACACACACCCCTCTCTCTCTCACACACACACACACACACACACTCTCACTCAAGAGCCTGACATGGCCAAGATGTCTTTAATGTTCCAGGCAGCTCAGAAAAAAACATTTCCACACAGAATAGCAGACCATGCATGAAAGCGGGTGTCAGAAAGCCCAGCAGAATCACTCACTGTGAAGATGTCTAATAGGGATTGCTGAATACACAATACAGGCAGCATGGACTGAATGACTAAATTGGGATGGCCAGAGCATAGTATGAAGGTACTGAATCATCTAGATATTATAATTAAACCTATAATGAACATTTTGACTTTTTTCTCTTTTTCTGGTTAATTGGAGGTTAACCCTCTTTAGACATTTTTGTGGTCTAATGTCAACAATTTTATAATGTAAAGTTGATGTCTTCCAGTAAATGATCACACTTACTATACAATGGATACATAAATAATATGTTAGTATGTTCTCAAAAAAGTACCCCAAAAGGCCAACTTTTATTAAGTCATACCTCTAACATAAAATAAGAAGATGGCCTTGTCATCTTTAAATTAATGTAGTTCCACTTCAGAGACACTAGACAATGTAAATAAGTTAGGTTGCAAATATGAAACAATTTTCAAATATTGCAACATTTGATTATTTCAGGAAACAGAAGAAAGAGATAAAGAGAATAATGCAAACAAAGTTTTGTTTACATGGGAAATAACTTGGACATTTACATGGGAAAAACTATATGAGAAGATAGAACAAAACCACCACAAAGGCCATGACAAACTATTTTTCAAATATACCACAAACAGGAAGTCTGAGAAATTGCTATTTTATTTGCATTGGAAGCACAGAAGACTTTTTAAATGCATTCATATCAGATAACATTTGTAGTCTGTTTTTTCCATTTAAATTAATAATAGACATTTGTTCCTATTCTTGCATTTTAAGAATCAATGAACAATATGCATTTTAAATTAATGTTTAAAGTAAATATGATGCCAAAGGCACTAGTTTTATAGACAAAATTCTAGAAATGAATGCTCAAAGTCACTCTACGTATGCATTTATCTTTTATCTTTTATTTTTATTATAGTACCTATGTATCTACATGCTTTACAATAACTTTTAGGCACAACTTGGACAAAACTTTAATTGGCAATGATTGAGAAAATCTCTTCTAAATAAGAGAAATGCATTATACAAAAGAGGCACTGAGGACTCTATAGTTATTACATTTCTAAGGTATTACCATAAACCTTTTTATGTTCTTTCATTGCATCTTGCCTATAATCAGTACTGATATACTTCCTATGTAAATTCTTTAAAGTAAGTTGAATGTAAGTTTACATCCTTTTTATAACTTTATCCCAAATCGTCAAGTAAATTTAACTTGACACAGGTGTATTAATGTGAAGTGAAGATGAGGGAATATGTGTGTCAGGACCATGAGCCTCCCAACTCATATTTATCAATTTTGTTACCCCAGGAGAAATGTCGCAATGTCAGGGTCCAGGTCTGGAGAACTATTTAGAAAGGTGGTCACTTACAGAAACTAGCAACCAGATTCTCCTGGTAACATGTCAATGAATCTTAATTTATGCAGAATATTTCTTCTTGCATAGTCTAGAATGTGTGCTATAAACCTAACTTGGGGAAAAAATGTGGACATGGTTTTTGCAAGGGACAGCTTTGGTTTTGAGAACTGTTTATGGCATGTTATAATCAAGCTGCATTGTAAAATTCAGTTAAGGAATATATGCAAAAATCCAATTTACCTTAAAAACCCAAATAAAACATATAAATAAATAAATACTGGCATGAAGGTGCTGCTAGGTTCTTCAGTATATATCATAAGGATAGTTAAATCCCCCCTCTGAGGTTAATTGAGCCTATCTGTTACTTTAAATGAGTGTCTGTGTTGTGCTTGGTTTGGTCAGAAGAGGAGAAACTCACTCATGTTATACTCTAAGAATGTACAGAGCCCACTAGCAGGGGACAATCATGAACAGGGTAGCAGGGTTGCCATGGAATGATTGAAAGTGGAGCATACCATTGTGTAAGAGGTCAGACAGAAACAGGGAAGGGCTGGAACACACCTCCTGCATTAAGAGCATCAATGGGCCTTTGATGTTATGGCAATTATTGTGCTAAAACTGATCTAAGAATTCAAAGAATTTGCCATATATAATCTTTAACATGTTGAAGGACATGCATGTCCATGCAGATATAAAGACAACTAGAAAGCTGATGGCAGGAGTTAAATGGCAAAGAATGCATCTACTTAGTTTACAAAAATTCATATAGAAGATATATGAATACTAGGTAGCTAACCACATTTAAAGTTAACTAAAAATTATTGAGGATTATTTTTAATGTTTACGAGAAAAAAATAAAGACAATTTTGAATAAGGCATATTTATTCCAGACATAAATTTTAATCTTTCACACTTACAGTATAGTTGCACATGGTGTACTGTCAGCTTCGCCAGATTTATGCAAACCTACTACCCAGTGAAGTAATTATCAAGTTGTTCTTCCTCATTCAAAACACTTTGGTCATAATTAAACAAGCAGAAACTTGACTTGTAACAGAATGTTTCAAGGATGCAAATGTGTGTGCCACATATAAAATAGGATGAAATAGATCATCCTTAAAGCAGTCATTTTAACTTCCTTAGGTATGAGCCAATTATTAATTTATTTCTGGAAAGAAAAGATACATGGGGTAAAGCTTAGCAATTCAAGAGGTTTATGATATATCGGGGCCCTATGCTGCTGGGCTATAAAACCATAGCCATGTGAAACAGATACATTATACTGTAATAAGCAGCACTTTCGAATAGCAGTGAGGCTCTGTCTATTAACTTTGGATCACTGTATAAGCTAAATATAAAACAGTTCAGAAATGCTTAATGAAACATTTTAGAGCAACTGTGTACAATTCAGGCAATCTTTATTTCAAAAAATTAAAGCAAAATTAAATATAACATTTCCTCAAGCAAAACACCATAGTATTCTCTGCATGATGCAACTATAGCTGCAGTGTTATTAAAAAAAAAAAAAAGACTACTACTTATTTCAGTTTATATTAATCAAGGGACAGGACACTGAATATGATTGACAAAAAAAATGCTTGCGGGTGCAAAGCGTTGAAGATAGTGATGGCAATAAGAGAATTGGTCATGAACATTTTACTGCAAAGAACAAAGAAAAATGCTTTTAAAAATCTATCACTTTTGAGGCATTTAATGATATTTCACATACAGAAGTTTATCAATACTTTTTCTCTATGGAAATATGCACAAAGATGTGTCCTTCATAAAATAATAGAATATGTTTTAAATTTTGATATTATACAGCAACTTTTAACAGCAAAGTGTTCTGGATTCTTTTCAATGGTCCCCATAATAAATCTTTAAGGGCAGGTACAAACATAATATTGCTGGTGGCTTAACTGTGTTTCACAGATCTGGAGGTCTGTTTGTACATTCTCTACTCCAGCCTCTTCCCTCTTACCATGGTTATGTGTTACAATTATAGGTAATGCTAACAGGCCGATCCTCCCCAAACAGCCTGTGCTATGATGCAGCAGCGCCGAAACAGCTGCTGATGTATCCAGCATGCACAACAATGTTGCTGAAGGTCTCTCTGAGATAAGAAGACATTTGTCCCCTTGCTCCAGGGAAAGCCCCAGCAGCTGCTATGAGGCTACTTGGTCCTGCACCAGCAAAATAACTGGCGCAGGCACGTGCAGCCCCATGTTGGCAGATGGGGTCAGGAGGGGGGATAGGATCCAGCAGCATCCTCTGTCATTGTCCCCATCCCTTCCTGGGCCCAGTCTGCCCACCCCTCATCTCTGCACCACAATCCCACTCCCTGTTTTGCCCATTCCTGCACTTCCCTGCCCTGGAACACCTCTGTGCCACTTGGCAGTGATCTTACCGCTGTTGGTGTCTGGTATCTTTCTAACTGGCGTGAAGGCCCAGTGCTCACCTGCGCTGGCCTTCAGGCCAGTACCTGTCCCTACTTAGCCACCACAAAATGCTTTTCGCAATGGCTGTTGCTAGGGCAGCGTGCAAGAGACCAGCGTTGTAGCCCTGGGGGATTGGGCTGCCTAACTCCTTTTAAATAATAATAATAATAATAATAATAATAATAATAATAATAATAATAATAATAATAATAGTTATTGTTATTGTTATTGTTATTGTTATTGTTATTGTTATTATTATATTTTCTCATAGTCATGTTGTTTTTGACTGGATTTTGTTTGTATGCACCTATCAAGTCCTTCCCAAGGACTTAGCTATTTTTTGTCTTCATGATGTTGCATTATAAAAATCGCAGGACTATATGCACTGTTCCTAGTAAGGCAGTCTTTTCTAATTGGCTGATGGTACTTCTGCTCATCCCGATGGTGTTCAAGTGCTTTTCCAGCTGTTTCAGGATAGCACCCAAGGCCCCTATGACTATTGGGATTACTCTTGCTTTCTTGTGCCACAGTCTTTCAATTTCTATTTGTAGGTCTTTATACTTGGTGATTTTCTCCATTTCTTTATTTTCTACTCTACTGTCACCAGGTACTGCAATGTCTACTATCCTTCTTATCAATTATGGTTATGGGCCCAATCCTATCCAATTTTCCAGGGCCAGTGTAGCTGTGCCAATGGGGCGTGAACTACATCCTTTGGTGGGAAGGCAGTCACAGAGGCCTACTCAAGATATGGGAATATTTTTTCCCTGACCTCAGGACTACATTGTGGCTGCACCAGTGCTGGAAAGTTGGATAGGATTGGACCCTATGTCTGGTGTGTTGTGGGGCAGATGTTTGTCAGTTTGTATTCTAAAATCCCAGAGTACTTTGACTTCTACTACTGTTTCTATTATTATTAATAACTAATGGAGTTACCTGTCCCAAAAGGGCACACAATTTAAATCATGGTTTAGAGTGGTTAGCAAGCCCTTGTTAAGAGGAAATCTAGTTAGCTTTCATCACTGTTAATGTCAATGCCAATCTCATGCTTAATCATGGATAAAACTGGCAGAGGGTTTGTGCAATAGGTGTTGAAGATGAGAGTGGCAGGAGAAATAGTGTGATCCCATGGTCCTTTCTGAATTTCTTAATCATTATTATCATCAGCATTATTTGCACAGACAGTATGAACTGTAAAGTATAACTTTCAAAACAAAATCAACCTTCCATGTATCTGTTTCAATATATTATAGAATATGCATATTCTTAACAGAAAAACTCTGAATAAGCACTGAATGAAACAACTCAACATGATACGTAAGTTAGGGCACAATCCTAACCCCTTAAGGGCAATTCAGCTCTGAGGTAAGGGAACAAACATTCCCTTACTTTGAGGGGGCCTCAGTGAGTGACACCCAACTGCAGGATGCAGCACACGTCCCATTGGCACCGCTATGCCAGTGCTGGAAAGTACTGACATAAGGGGTTAAGATTGCACCCTTAAACTGATACATACTTACAACATGTCTTCAGTTGACTAACTTCTCTTAAGTGACAAATGTTAATTTTTAAATGTACAGTATTCCTCAAAATAAATAACATGATCTATATGTTGAGAAGCAAAACCACCCTAAATATTTTCTTAATATTAATTTATTAGGTCTTGTCCATCACTCACCATC
This sequence comes from Tiliqua scincoides, assembly GCF_035046505.1. Lineage (NCBI taxonomy): Eukaryota > Metazoa > Chordata > Lepidosauria > Squamata > Scincidae > Tiliqua > Tiliqua scincoides. The sequence continues at coordinate 40,737,788 of NC_089822.1, forward strand.
CAATCCTATGAATGTTAGAGGTAAGTCCCAGTAGAGTTCAATGGAACTTACTCTCAGGTAAGTGTGTATAAGATTGCAGCCTAAAATATTTAAAGTGGACCTTCTGGGTTACCACATACTTGTGTGCTCTGGATGATAAAGTATGAAGTCAAAAATTATCTCAAACAACTAAGCCACAACACTTTTCTGAATCAGAACTGGATCATTTGATCATGGACTGCTCTAAAAGCTATATTTCCCTTTGGAAAGAAAGCAGTTTACAATTTGATGGCTCATAAAAGAAATTATTGTGTATCTAACAGATATGACCAGCCAAAGATGAATATGATACAAGTTAATATATAGTGCTAATTATACAGTTATTGTACACATATAATAAACAGGTTATATGGCTACACAGTGAATAAGCACTCAGTATGTGTAATGTGTCAATTAAAAATCTTTTTTACAGATAAGTAAAATTACTGATAGCTCTTTTGTTGCAGAATATTGCCAAGTATTTTTGCATGCTCATTTGCCAGTGCAGCAGAATTGTCAGCATTTACTACAAATATGAAACGCAGATGCAGTTTTCACATACAACTCACAGGTCAATGTATTCTCCCATTTTAATAATGGCTTTTCCTATTACATTCATTATTCATATAGAAAAGGGATAGGCACTTTTTAGGCATTATATTGCTTTCTTGAGGAATATGAGCTTTGCGACTTTGAGAGGCCATTTTCTAAAGATCCTAATAGCCAAATGACATCTTGGGAAATGTTATGCTCATGCTGTATTTGCATAATAATGAAGGTATTTTATATATGTGAACTGAATTGCACTTATCCAACTTTCTTTTTTAAATAGGGAATAACCAAAAGAACATATTCCTAAAACAAAGCATTCTCATACGAAAAGAAAAAATCTATTATTAGTATTATTGAAGAAGACACAAAACTAGAGTGCAAATTATAATACACTATGGGTAAGGGCCAGTACTATATCTATTAATTTAATGGAAGAATTAAGCACATGCTCACATTTCTCTCATTGAAACTAATAAGATTGAGAAGTGGCTGAATCATGCCCTGGGTATTTTATGAGTTATGATAGCAATAGCTAATTTATATGAGATCCAATACGGCTTTCCAACACAAGTTCTTTAATCTGGGTATCTACTGATCTTTTACTAGTTCCCATATACACCTTTCCACATTCACAACAGGGTTCAACCACGGATGTATTGGATCTTTAGGACTCCTTAAAAAGAACATCAGCAAAATGTAAGGTTAAAGCAGATAGATAAGTCAGCCGTTGCAGAGCATGTAAAAAAGACAGGACATAATGTGAAGTTTGACTCCACAGTTTTATTGAGAAATGTGTCACATTATTTCCAGAGAATGCAACTAGAAGCAATTGAGATATTTAAGCATAAGGATAATATGATTAAAAAGGAGGAAACCTTATCTCTGAATTACAATTGGATGCCAATTTTGGAGTGCTGTGGATCAGGTCTGTTATCCAGAAGATAAAGTCTCATGTCATCAGAGAAATTGATTATCATACTATATTTCAATATGACTGGGTGTTTAAATGGAAGTTTTTAGTATGTAAGAATTAACTTGAAGGAAGTTGTCACTTTAAGTGCCTCTTACATTATGATGTATATTGGATACCTCTAATTCAGTTGTTCTCTCACATTTAGCACCTGGACCCACTTTTTAGAATGAGAATCTGTCAAGACCCACCAGAAGTGATGTCATGACCGGAAGTGACATCATCAAGCGGGAAAATTTTTAACTATCCTAAGTTGCACACGAATTCTACCCACACTTACCCAGGAGTAAGTCCCATTTACTATAATTGTTAATATACATAGTAGCATGTTAAAAGTACAGGTCTGTAACATTTCCCCAAATGCAATCACTTATCATGGTAGCATCAAGTCTAATATATTAAAAATAAAATATTGCAATGAATGGGGACCCACCTGAAATTGGCTTGCAACCCACCTAGTGGCTACTGATCCACAGTATGAGAACACTGCTCTAATGAACTCAATTGGGTTTAATAAGACCTTTGGTAAGACCTTTGCTGTTAAATAGAGAACAGGAAGTTGGCAAGTCTTGGAATGATGGCGTTTTGCCTTTGGATGCCTGATGATGTCTACAGCAATTGTAGGATGAAACGTTTTTAATTCATCAAACAACATTAGTTGTTTTGAAATTTTATGGCCAGTATACCCAGAGATTTTAACCATGAGCGCTGGAACATCTTGGATCCCAGCATCCCCTATGGGTTTACTCAGATCTGGATTAGCTATTTAACTGATGGAGAACAGAGAACAACCATGTTGGGCTCTGAAGCCTGGGGGTGGGGGATAGGATTCAGCAGCAGCTGAAGCTGCCATCTCCACCCCCTGCCAGGCCGAAACCACCCCCAGTCTGCCCTCCCCCACCCAGTTTCACCTTCTCCCTGCTGCTCAGCTGGAAACTTATCGCAGGCTTCCAACTGGCACAGAAGCCCAGCACCAACTAGCACATTTGCGACAGCTGTTGCTGGGGCAGCATGTGGGTCACAGGCACTGCCAGCGTTAGGATTGGACTGCCCAAGACATGACATACACTGTTTATGAATTATCTTCATAATGCTCACATATCTATGGATTCCACACCAAGTATGAATGTATACTCATTCATACTACATTGCAGACTACATGTTATTCTAAAACGTCTAAGCAATATGTATGTATGCATGTATACTCATTCATACATATTGCTAGGATGTTTTAGAATAACATATAGTCTGCAATGTAGTCTGTAAGTAAATATTTTAAAAGGGCTATTCATGATTTTAAGGTCAGCATCTGAGGTAAAATGCATAAGCAGGGGACAATCACATATTTATTTATTTGATTTATATCCGGCCTTTCTTTCTGAAGGTCACTCACAAATCAAAAAATTACATATAAATTATAAAATATATAAAATTATAATACACAAACACCCTATTTAAAAGCCAGTCAGCAGCAAGCAGCAACATGTAATCAGAGAGCTGAATTTTTGATGCAGTATTTTCCCATGCCAAAGACATTTCTTAAACACAACAGTGATTAATCCCCACACAACAGTGGGAATTCCTGAGCTCAGATCTACAAAGCTTCCAACTATAACTCTGCTTCCTCTGAGTAAATACTGCTTCTATAGATCTTGCCTTAAATGCTCATGTATGAAACTGAGTGCTAATACATGAAACAAGTGTCATATTTAGTTAATTATTCAGAAGTGGTCTCATTGATAATGGTGGGGTTTCTCCAATGCAAAAAGTTTAAAAATAGCATTCCAGTTAAATCTGTGTCCTCTTAACCTGGGTTAAGATATCAGTTTCATGTCATCACTAAATATAGAAGAATATTCTGGAAAGTATCATTTTACCATGATCAATGAACTAATCTATTTCACTTTTACTTTTATAGTAAAACATTAGCACTGAAGTAAATTGAACTATTGGTTTAAGTTGACTTGAAAAAGGGAGAATAATGCTTCAAACTAGAAGAATCTGAAGTTAGAGAGTTTGGGGGGAAAAAACAACTAAACCCTAAGAATAGCCACCAACACAAACAGAGTTAACATATGTCTAGGTTCGTTAAAGAGAATGTAATTTATTTTTGCTAGGGGCAAAATGCATTATTATGAATCAAAGCAGTAAGAGAAAGTGGTATACATACTGACAACTTTATTTCACATAACTTTTCAATATAATGCAGTCTATAGTATACAAAACAGAAGACATACAAATTAGAAGAAAGAGACAGGTGTCCTGGAAAGAGAAAAAAACCTGTACTCAGAGGAACATCAGAATAAAATTGAGACATCTGCAGTAAAGTTTTACCTTCTCCCTAGAATGTTTGAGATGAACTCAGTGTAACACTGTCTTCCAAGAAAAGACAAAGTGATCAATGCAAGAACACATCAGGCTCCCTTGGACAGGCCAATCAATGCAAGAAAGAACCTTGCCCAGGGCCTTATGCAAATAGAAGCATGTCCTGCAACCTAGGGAGGGAACATGCGCAATAGATCAATGGTTTCTGAAAAACCTTACAGCTATATCAGCCTCAGACAGTAAATATATAATGATGACTCCCTCACGTTCTCAGCTGAACTCTTAAAATAGGTTATTTTCAACAGCTAGTTGAAAATTACTTGAGGTCTGTATATAGCAATAGTGTGTGTGTGAAGGAAGTCTGAAGCTTTAAAAGAATAAAACAATGAAGCGTCAGCATTATATGAATTTAAAATCTTTAATTGAGCAAGGCTGACTTGAAAGGACAAGAACATATTTTGGAAGAACCAGGATTTTAAAAAATCCTTTTTACACTCTTCTCCCTATTTACTGATGTAGAAGAATCGATTATACACCACTTATAAGAGGTTAAAATAAATCAAACCTATCACCGTGCTCACTGAAATGTTATTGTCAATATATGATGTGGCTATATTTATAGCCATATGCTACAAGGTGCTATAAACTAGATCAAATGTTTAATAATAGAAAAGACAAACATATTTAACATAGCTTAATATATAAAAACATTAAAGTTGAACTGAATTTTGAGGCTACATCCACAAAAATAGATTCATATGAGTACTTGAACTGGGAAAAATGCTAATAAATAAGGCTTCTTGCAAAGACCTGCACACAGCAATCTCTAAATCATCATTCATTTTAAACAATTTACCTTAAAATTTTCTTGTTTAAAGAATAAGTATCATCTCTAACTTTTACAAAATGAAAATATAATATAACCCAGAAAACCCTAAGCAAACAAACAAACAAACAAACAAACAAGCAAGGCTTAATCAAGCTCTTACAGGCTGTCACCTGGATAACCTACAGCTCAGGTGCAGCACAAGAGACACAGACTAATAATGAACAAAAAGATACTACTTCTCATGAAAAGAAAAATATTATCAATTATTAAAATGCTAACCTATTTAAAGTTTTAGTTGTATTCACATAAAAATGTTATTCAAGCAAGACTGAAATCCTATGCACACTTACTTGGGAGTAAGTCCCATTGAATTTAATGGGGCTCATTTCTAAGTAGACATGCATAGGATTGCGCTATGACATACTTAAGAAGAACAGCTTTGGTTATAATTCCTTATGATTAACGGTTTTTGTACTGGGATCATCACTGATGTTAACAGCAAACCCAGGTGGTTGAGTACCTATCCATTTGGATACAAAACAGGGTCACCCCAAAACAGAATACTGGTCTCTAAATTCTTCGTAGGGGATTCTGTTGGTATGCATAAGGAGATAAGGTTGTACAATGAAAGAAAAAGGTAAAAAAATTTAAAAGCCCAAAGCAGCTTTTTTTGCTTCCAGGACCTGTGTGAGTTTTCAAGACCTTTCAGAAGGTTGAGGACATACAGGGGCAACAAAATGCTAAATTCATCTATTTGTCTAGAGGAGAATTTTCATCCAGGGAGGGGACTGACTGTTGTGGTTTAGTTGCTAGGATCCTGGATTTCTCCATTGTTTTCTATAGTTCTCTTTTCCACCCCACAGAAGAAAAAATTAGATCCTAAATAAACCAGAAGTAGTGTATGCTGTGTGACTCTATCAGTTAAGACTGTGGTTGACAGCAGTTGACATGGAATGTTCATGTGTCAGTTGACCCCCCCACACACACACACAAAAGAACAGCATGAGAAATAGAGGAGAGCAGGAAGAAAGATTATTGCAAAATAACATTGTAAGTTGCAAAATGATGGCTTGTACAATAATTTATTTTTTCTTGTAATTTTATACACACACATCAATAGCATACAACTGTTACCCTGCACATGACTGATCTCGGAAGCTAAGCAGGGCCAGATCTGGTTAGTACTTGGATGGGAGACCTCATGGGAATACCGGGTGCTGTAGGCTTATACCATAGACTTTCAAGATTGAAGGTTGCCAACCAACCATAGCATATGCTGCTCAATCATCTGCCTGTGCTCCAAAACAAGACTGGTTTAGGATTTGAACCTGGGTTTCTTGAAGCTGAGGAAGAGACCACCAAAAATTCAAACCACTGACATTGGTATGACTTTAAATAGCTATCAAAGCTACTGCTTCTCCCTGTATTAGAATACTATGAAGCAGAGCACACCCTTTACATGTTTGTGGCTCTGAGTTCAATCATTGACATCCTTAGGTACAGGATATCAGTAGTTTTAGTATATACCTATTCAAGTTATGGAAAGCTGCTGAAAATGGACATGAGACGAAGCTCATTCCCCATTATGCCCTACCTAAATCTGTGCCTCTGTTAGCCATTTTAAAGGCCTATTAGGGAGGTAAAGTGGGGGAGAGGAGAGGAGAGGAGAGGAGAGGAGAGGAGAGGAGAGGAGAGGAGAAAGAAAGAAAGAAAGAAAGAAAGAAAGAAAGAAAGAAAGAAAGAAAGAAAGAAAGAAAGAAAGAAAGAATACATGCAATACTCCTGATCCCTTAACCATGGTTAATTATGGGAGAAGGCCTCGGGGTCACTCCATCGAATCAGATGTTTTCCCAAGCCAGTTTTTTTGACCAGATTTGCATGAATATTAACTTTAACTATGAGTAACCAATGTTCACTATTAACAAGTCTCTGAAACTAGGGTTAAAAATAAACCTGATTTTAAACCATGGTTAAGACCTAGAGAGGGAGAAATTTGTGTGAGAAATGAGATGGCCAGGAAGAAGCAGTGTGTGCATTATGGCTTACTCCTATCCCTTAACTATGATTACAAATTGAATTTTTGCTAATACCTTCTACTGTCATTCATATATTTTTACTGGTTCACTCAAGACAACATTTCCTTGACAAACCTGGGACTTAGCACATGGTGTAAAATCATATTATGAACCCACACTGTGCTTCAGCTGGCTTCAGAGTGGAAAGAAGCTGGCTCTAATGCAGCAATTGATCCTTCATACTTCATTACATGTTTAGCTTTACATTTTTGAACTTGTCATTTCACCTGTTTTCATTCTTTTTTAGATTATTGCAAACAGCAACTTACTGCACCAGCCAAAGCTAGTGAAATCAGGGGACAACGCCTGTGTGTGCAGAAGTCCTACAAGGCTCAGCGAAGTTCCTGTCCCCTATTCCTCCCACAAACATGAGTATTCTCAGCCAGTTTTCTTTCCATATGCCATGCAAATTACTCACACTCAGAGCATGAGCTAAATTGCATAGCACCGGGGGGGGGGGGGGGCTGAGAAGGGATACATTTCACTCTCTGCAATGTTCCTCTCATGTTGCCTATGTATGGTCTAGTGCACTTAGCCTGGAAGGAAGAATAGGGAGAATGGGCCTCTATAAAGCTTGTGGGACTATGCCTAGGAAGGACACATCCTCCACCAACATTAATTAATAGAGCTCCACTTGAGGCAGTGAGGCTGGCCTAATATATATATATATATATATATATATATATATATATATATATATATATATATATATATATATATATAATTAATTAATATTAATATATATAATTATTATATATATTAAACACACACACACACACACACACACACACACACACACAAAGTTGATTGAGCCCATTAACTAAGATGGTGTAACAATTGCTGAATGAAGGTGTCCAACATTAGGAATCTCTGTTTTTTGGTATAAATACAAGTTGGACTTAAAAAAAACAACCATTATTCCATATACTTTCAGACTTTAATCTTAAGAGAACATAGTCCAGTTTCATCAGAACTAAACTAATTTTTCCCCATGTTTGTGCCATAAAAGACTTCTCAGGAGAGGATTAGATATAAAAGCACAGCACACGGCAGAATGGTTAGCAATTCAACTTCTTATGGAATAGGTTTATCAAGTCAGCATTTAAGGATTTATACTAAGTGTCTTTATAATTATGTTAATTAGTAGATAACACATAGGTCAAATCTAAACTACTCAATATTTTCAAATAGCTAGGCAACACTAAGTAAGGTGTACAGAGGCTAGGGTACATTTTGCGTAATCAAAGAGGTTTAGAATGCTTTCTTTATTGATTTCAAGTTTAAGTTTCTGTGATCTCCACTTAGCAACAATATTAACCTGTGGACACGTTGAAAGTAGAGTGGTGTGCCCAAATAATGCTGTTACACCATGCTTTTTATTATATTTGCCTTTTCCTCAAAGAGTCAATGACTGGTATTGTCCATTCAGTAATTAATTGCTCTTTTAAAAAATAAGCACCAACTTTATGACTCTAAGGGCGCAATCCTAACCCCTTATGTCAGTGCTTTCCAGCACTGGCATAGCGGTGCCAATAGGACGTGTGCTACATCCTGCAGTTGGGTGTCACTCACAGAGGCCTCCTCAAAGTAAGGGAGCTGCATTGCCCTTATGACAGTGCTGGGAAGCACTGACATAAGGGGTTAGGATTGCGCCCTTATATTCATAATCATGATTATAAGTATAATTCTAAACATGTCCTTCATTAACAACAAACACTCTTGACTTATCTCCTTCAGTACCTTCATATAGCCTGAGTTGCACCAGGCATTTCTGTTTCTCTAGATCAGGGGTGTCCAAAGTTTTTGGCAGGAGGGCCACATCATCTCTCTGACACTGTGTCAGGGGCCGGGGAAAAAATAATTAATTTACATTTAAAATTTGAATAAATTTACATAATTTTACATAAATGAATATATTAAAGATGATCTTATATGAATGAATGAAGGTCTTGCAATAGCTCAAGGCTTATAAAAGGCCTTGCACAAAGCAAGGCTGGCCTTTCCTTTGCTGCTGCTACTGCATCACAGACATGAAACAGCAAGCAGTGGAGGGAGCCCTCATCCCACAGTTCATGCAAGAGCTGTGAAAGGTTAAACAGTTGCCCGCACTCTGAGAGCAGCTGCATCGGGCCAGTGCGGGCTCCAACAAATCTCCGGAGGGCCAGAGGCTCATTGGAGACTGGGGGCTCCCTGAGGGCCACATTGACAGACCTCAAGGGCCGCAAGTGGCCCCAGGGCCGGGGTTTGGGCACCCCTGCTCTAGATGAACCTGCAATTGCACCAATGGCATTGCTCAGATAGTAAAGAATATTTGTATAGCAGTTTACTCATTAGAATTCAACAAGAAAGATTACATGAAAATATATAAACATATTAAGTTGTCTCATATCAAGCCTGATCAACAGTCCATCTATTCCAGTACTATTGACATCAGTAGTGCATGCCAGTGCTATTCAAACTGGGGTGTCGCGACGCCTCAGCCTGAGAGCCCTGGTCTCTGCCCCCTTAAGGGGCGGGGGCAGCCTAGATGCAGGGGGAAGGCAGCAGCGCGATCCCCAGGATCACGCCGCTCAGGGGGCAGCAGGGGCTTAGGTGCACTTACCCAAGCCTCCTGCAGCCTCCCTGGGGTGTGGGGAGCCTGGCGCGACTTCTGGCAGGGCTCTCCGCAGCAGGGAAAGTGGATGCGAAGCAATCGCACTCCACTTCTGCTTTAGCGGGGGTGGGGCGTAATCACTCCGCATCCACTTTTCCTGCTGCGGGGAGCCCTGCTAGAAGTTGCACCGGGCTCCCCGCACCCCAGGGAGGCTGCAGGAGGCTTGGGTAACTGCACCCAAGCCCCTGCTGCCCCCTGAGTGGTGCAATCCTGGGGATCGCACTGCTGCCTTCCCCCCACCCCTGCTGCCTCCTCCCGCCCCCTGCAAAGACTTACTGGTTTATGCTATCTATGCAACTAACTGTGATTCTGCTCCAAGGTCTTAAGCAGATGTTTTTCCATATCTTTTTAGCTGCCAGAAATGGAATCTTCTGCATGTAAGCACATCATATGCTCTGTCAGTGAGCTCTGTTATTTCAAGTAGGAATATCTGCCCAGACTTATGCCCATTGTACTAACCTTGTACAAATGATAAGAAGCTGCCAGATCCCAGATCCCAATTAAAACCTGACCTGTCCTCCAAAATTAGAAAACGTTGCACTACATCTGTTGAAATGAGAGGACCTGCTAGCAGTATTCAAACCACTGCATGTACTAAAGGGGCTCTTTTTTTGTACTCCCTTTGTTACAATACTACTACTTCTTGTAATATAGCATTCATTCTTCCAAAAACCATTTAGTTCCACACCATGCCTCATATTTTGAAACACTTCAGTATTTCTCAGTATTGATTTCCTAAATGAGGTGTCCTTGGAACAAAAGCTGGGTTATCATGTGCACAGGCAAAAAAGCCCTTTTTCATACTCTGGATATGACTCAGGAGTGACTGCAGTGGTAACATTGGTCTAATTCTTAAACAGCTGACGGTGGCAAACTCTGACCCATCAACTCCAGGTAAAGGATCCCATGATGGAATGCTGCCCTATTAAGGAAGACTCCAGAACAAAGTAAAAGAAGAGTAAATCAAGGAGAACACTAGAATAGAATCCCTCTCACTGACATTTTGTTTTCAATGTGCAGGATTTTTTTTTAATTTTTAATTTTTTTTTATAAGCATCCATTTGTGTGAGTCCTAACCCATAGTCTAAAGTTCAGACACATGGATACCACAACTACTGCTTCTGAGAATTAGACCATAACAGTGTGGGAAAATTTATTATATATTTTTTCCATATATTTTGAAGTTAAGTTCAGGGCCTACTTTCAGTCATACTCTGCTCATTCTGATGCTTTCATTATTAAAACAGCAAGTATACCCTGCTGTATACCTGTCCCAAAACCTTCTCTATATGTGATACCTAAGAAATGTAATTTTTCAGAATATTCCTGTTTCATAAGAGATTTCCCTAGCTTCCCAAAATTTCATGGAAAGGACACTGTAATGCTGCAATACCATGGATGGGAAAACCCAGCATGGCTTGACTCAAGTTGAGTCAGAGTCACTGCCCACCGCGACTCAATTCAAAAAAGAATCATAACAATTTTTGAGTCTCTAAGTCACCCTTTAGTGACTCTAATGCAGTGGTTCTCACACATTTAGTACCGGGACCCACTTTTTATCTATCAGAATCTGTCAGGACCCACTGGAAGTGATGTCATGACCAGAAGTGATGTCATCAAGCAGAAAATTTTTTAACAATCCCAGGCTGCAATCCTTCCCACACTTACCTAGGAGTAAGTCCCATGTACTATCATTGTTAATATATATACATAGTATCTTGTTAAAAGTACAGGTCTGTAGTATTTCCCCAAATGCAGTCACATACTATGGTAGCATCAAGTCTAATATATTAAAAGTAAAATACTGAAATGAATAGGGACCCACCCGAAACCGGCTCGCAACCCACCTAGTCCCTACCCACAGTTTAACACTGTTCTAATGGATTCGACTCGAGTTCCCGTCCCACTTTAAAAAGCCCACTGCAGAAAAAACAGGGCTGCAGCTGGGGTGTGTGTGTCTTTACTCACTCCCCTCTACCCACCCATCTGTAAAAAGGGAGGGAGTGTGAGAGAGCTGGGAGAAAAGTGGCAAGAGAGAGGAGGAGGGTCATGAGCAGCAGCTGGGAGGTTTACCAGGATGACTCAATCCTTTCCCTACTCAGAAGTAGTCCCACTTCAGTCAATCATTCAGTGAGGCTCCCTCCCCTTCCCAGGCATGCTGGCTCCTTCTCTTGCCCTCCCCCAGCCAATGGAAATATCGGACTGCCCATCCTTTGTCCTTTGTCTGTTCCTTCCTTCCTATTAGAGACAAGAGGGCCCAATCCTGCCTCCTCCACCTGCTCACATTAACCCTTTCCTGCCTCCTGGCTGGAACCTCCCTGCTGCTCGCCAGATCAGAATGTTTGCCCCACAAGGTTTTCCACACAGTGAAAAGAGTAAGCAAGCACCCCCCTCCAGATGCAAGCAGACTCAAGTCAGCACATGTGGGGATGAGTCAGGGGGGTCCTGACTCGAGTCTTTTTCAGAGTCTTCCATGCACCTGACTCACGAGTTGCAGAGTCACCCAAAATCACACATTTTCGTGACTTGAGTCCGAGTCACCTCACTTGAGTTTCCAACACTGTGTAATACTAAGCAAATTTCAAAGTCATATTGAACACAGTAGGATTTACTTTGGAGTAAACACATTTGGGATTGAGCTGGAACAAACATTTCCAGCTTGAAAAATGACCCACACCGACCCTAATGATACTGCATGTAGAAAGTTTGATATTCCTCATTTCAATCCATTATGTCCCACAATTACAGGATCTCTGTTGTTCATTTAAGAGTCTACAGACCAAGAGGTAAAGTTAGACAAGAACACTAAAGACTCTTAAATCCTTACAACCCAAGAGACAAATGAAGGATCTTACCTGCAGCTGTGTGCTACATTTCAAAGACACCACTGAGGCAGATGAGAAGCAGTAAAGGGCCTAGAATGCATAGTGCAGGCACTGCAATTTTGTGCCTGTGCAGAGGTTTCAAGCAGCCTGAACCAGCTGAACCAATGCACTAAAGTGTTCTACCCAAAGTATAACAAATTAGTGCTTATGCTATATGTACTAAGGGGAGGTGTCATAGCTCAGAGGTAGAGCACATGCTCTGCATGCAGAAGATTCCAGGTTCAATCCCTGACATTTGAGTAGTATAAGGGACCCACCTTCTGTCAAAATACCGGAACCACGTGACCAGATGCGGAAACCCCTGCCCCCGCCCCCGCCCCTCCCCCGGAAGCACGTGACCGGATGCGGAAATACGTCAGCGGAAACCACGCCCCGGAAGGGGTGGAGGGTGGGCATGTGACCCCTCTAGGAACTCCTCACGAGGTCCCTGACCACGTGGTGGAGGTTTCAGAATGGCAGGACCAGTGGGGAGGGTGGCACCCAACGGGCGCCATTTTCTGCACCGCCCCCCGGAAATGGGGTGCCATGTGACCCCTGTAGGAACTCCCCTCAGGACCCCGGACCAATAGGAGGGGGTTTTGGGGACCACGGGACCACCTGCGTGGTGTGGAGGGTGGTCCCGAGGACATGTCAGGGCATGTCTGGACGAGGGGGAAATTTAAACCACCGGGGAGAGGGGAGAAGCCCTCTTTCTCTTGCAACCAGTCGAGACTTACCACAACAAACAAGCAAAAAAAAATGGAGAGACCCCGTGGAACTTGACTTGCCAGAGTGTTTAGGGACGACAATCAATTTTTAAAATCTGGAGCCAGAGCAAGGTGTTGCAGTAATAGACTGGGCTGCATATTTGAATAACGGCGAACAACCGAGTGAGAATGCAACAGCCACAGTCGCAGCCACTGTGGAAAATGCACCAGTCTCTTCCCTAGAGACACCCAAGAGGCCTACAGAGCCAAGTAACCACGCAGCTGCCCCACTGCGAAAAAAGCAGAGGAGGCGTTATCATAGTACCAGCTCAGACGATTATGAAAAACCCTCTCTACACCTTATGTACAAGCTTGCCTTAAATGAAGAAAGCCGCTGTTACCCATCTGTCCCATGCAAGTGTGATAAAAATGAGAACAATGTTGGACAGCATGACGCTGTGGAATCTTTGAAAGCCAAGAATGCACAGGTAAGATTCTTTTGGAGTTGTGAACAAACAAAAAAAAATGTTTTTGCAAAAAGTCTCGACTGATTCCACATCCGGTCACGTGGTTCCGGTATTTTGACAGAAGGTGGGTCCCTTATACTACTCATCTGCAAGTAGAGCAGAGAAAAATTCCCATTTGAAACCCTGAAGAATCTCCACCAGTCCGTGTTGACAATATTGACCTCACTGGACCAACGCTCTGACTCCGTAGAAGGATGTTTTCTATGTAATTAAGCTCTCCTTGCCTTATAACTAACTATAGAACCAGTACAGACATGTACCTTCTGCTGATGCTTGTATTGGCAGCACAATAACTTTAACAAACAAAAAAAACTTCAGATATTCACTGACATGGGAGTGTAACAGCCCAATTCTGAACTGCCCAGAGTGTGAGGTTGCTATGGCGCCAAAATGTCTGCCATGGCACCCAACGCACCCCGGGCAGCAGCCGCTGCCTCCTCAGGAGAAGGGGACTTTTGTCCCCTTCCCCCAAGTAAGGGAAGTAGCCCCACAATGGGGCTACTCAATTCTGCGGTTGCTGTGAGCTGAGCTTCCCCGGTCCTGCCCCTCCCGCCCCACTCCCCCTGCCATGCCTCCTACCCCTGCCCTCTCCTCACCCCCCCACCCCAGAATGCCTCCTTCCTGCCTCCTCCCCACACCCCTATTCACCTCTCTGCCATCTGGAGGTCCAGGGGAACACCGGGTGGCAGAACATGAGCCCAGCTCCAGAGCTGGCCCAGTATGGGCTTGCGCTGGGCTAGCTCCAACACTGGGCCTGTGGTAAGGGCACCGTTCGGCACATTTGTGAGCCCTTACCACGGGCCCAGTGTTGGAGCCTTACGGCACGTTTGCGACAGTGCGCGCCGGTGGTGAGCAAGTGCACACTGTTCAGGATTGGGCCCTAATGCAGCCTAAATCTCAGATTTTCTGTTATGATTATTTGTTCATTGTTTAAGTGGTAGAAAACTATTCTCAGAGAGCATTAAAATGGGCGGAGTGGTGGTACTACTACAGCACTGACTATGTCCTCTATCCATGACTGATGAACAGAAAAACCCAATAGTTTTCAGTATTTCCATACATTTAGATCAATATTCCCCAAAGCATAAATATTTAAAATACTTCATGTTGACATATTTTAGATTGAAAATATATTTCAGCATTATTCTAAAATTCTAATGTAGACAACTCTTCTTTAGTTTGCTGATAAAGAGCTCAATTAAGGACTTAATTAAAAGTCAGGGTTGTTAAACCTAAGCAGCTAGATAGCTCACCACCCAAGTCCTCCAAGGTTTGTTCGCAAGATTTTAGATCTGAGCTATTTGGCAGAGTATCAGCCCAATCTTATCCTTTGGAGCATGCTGGGACAGCGGAAGGCACTTCCACTGTCACAAAATGGCTGCCAACAGCACTGCTCCTTCAGCATTCACTTTGCATGTGCTGCTGCAAGAGTGCCACAATGCCACTGCCAATTCCTGCCACACCTGCCAGATAAGGCAGCAGTGGGAGGAGGGTGACAAGGGGATGAAACTGGGCAGGAAAGGGAGGAGTAGGATTAATGGGATCCTGTCTGCTCTTTGAATAAGCTCCCCACCCCTTTCTTCTCCTCAGATTTGCATAGGCAAAATCCAAGGAGACCCACTGTGGAGCAGGAGGCCTAGAGTGGGGTAAGGGACCCCCTTTGCTCTCTCAAGTCTTCCAATCCAGTACCACCTGGCTATAGTATGCACCTTTTGTAGTGTGGCTGCACTGGTGGGGGGGAGGATAGGATTGGGTTCTGAATTTAGGGATTTAGGGAATAATTGAAGAAAGATATAGAAGGTCAATGGGGGTCAAAAGAAGAGGGGGAAGGGAGAAGGTGCTCAGTATACTATCAGGAGAAAATGCAATGGGAGAATGTACTAAGTCAACAGGAGAGATAGGAATGCTTCATATACCTTTCACAGCTCTAGAAGGTTCTATACATTAATCTGTGCGTGTGCAATACCATATTTAGAGTTCCATAGAGACTGCAATGAAGTCCTAACATAACATGTTCTAACAATGTTTTACTTTAGCAAATATGAATGTTTACCACTTAAGAAGCAAAAGTTTTATTGGGGGACCATTTAAAAGCGTAAACTTTCAACTTAACATTGTTTAGCCCAATTATAACTAATATTACTGATAATTAAATTTTATGTGATACACTTTGGGGCCTCATCTGAACTTGGAGAAATACAATTGTATCTTCATTTCCACTTCTTGTAAACTGTTTTCACATGAACATTTCTGCGATGGAAGCGTTACATTGTGACCCATTCACTGCTAAATTTGCTTCCATACAGAATTGGCATCCATTGTGAGAAAAAAGCGTTCTCTTGTTGCATTTAAATATTATAAAAGTGTTTTTATTTGGAAAATGGATCATTTAAGGCAGGAAGAATAACCCTGTGTTAGTCAAGTCCTTTTTATTCAATAGACATTTCTAATTTGTTAAAGTTCAAGAAAAACCAGTATCTGGAAAAAGTGAAATATTTCAACAGTTGATTTAGTTCAGTGTGACATACACAAAGTTTGTTTTACCTATACCAAATAAATATATTATGCACTGTTAAAACTCATTCCTCATGTATTTAGATTGTTTTGTTAAAACCAAATCTTCTGAAATATATTTTTACTAACCAAGTTTTGCATGTGTGATAGATATGTGAAGTGCCAGTGATTAGACATTATATTCTTCTTCCCGTGCACATACCTCCTGCAGAGATAGCAGACTACTGAGGCTGACCCTTACTGAGACCATCTTGTCTATCTGACAAAGCTCCTTTTTAACTTCTTACTTACTGCTTACTTCCTGCGATGGAGAAAAACTTTAGCTCTGCTTGTGATAATTTCACAGGCCCTGAGTACCCTGACCCTAGAAGCCCCAAGGTCAGAAGTCAGATCTTGTTCTGAAACATCTGTGTGCTTCATATTAAAGTAGAACAAAAGTAGAGAAATATCCACCAGCATGACAAGAGAAACAAGCAAAACGGGAATGACACATTGGTCATCTGTGACTCATACTATCTCAAGCCAAGGACTGAAAAGGGGTGGGAGGGAGAAGCGCTCGTTCAAAACTGTTTTGAAGCCTTGATTCTTCAGACATGCGTTCTTATTTATTTATTTTCAATTAAGAATTAACAAATTAAATGTTTTATATCTCCTGCCTGTAGATGTTCTTGTATGTCCTAAAAACTTTCATCAATAAACAGACAGTAAAAAACATCAAGGATTACAAAAGAGTGGAAAAATTATATGGATGATCTAAAAAACTCATTTTTAATACAGTCATTTCAAAACATAAACAGTCCTTTCATTCTTTCTCAGTAGCACTGTGTAGGCAACTTTTTTTTGTTACAATAAGGGTAAAATGAAAAAAATCTACAGATAGGTATTTTCAACCAAATATTTGTGAAGTTAGACTTTGTTTTCTATCCATGAAACACAGCCAGAAAGATGGTATGCAACTAATATCTTGCTTCTTGTTAAAGGAAAATTTGCTCTCAACACTAGAAAAACCGGAAACATGAATGACAAATGCAAATTTATTTATTACCTAGTTGTGCTAGATATATTCATACACAGGTTCAAAGTTTAGCAAACAAGCACAGCAGAAGCATCTCTTTTTTTGTAGCTCACTCTGAAGCAAAATTTCATTTTATTTACCTTGCCAGTCAATGAAACACCACCATTTCTCTCCATTATAAGAGAAAAAGAACCTTTAAGAGTTGAATGTTTCTTTCCATCCCCATATGGGTATGATCATGCTAGTGAATGGTGCTGTAAAGGTAGCATTTCTTGGAGAACACATTCTTTCTGCCTGCTTAGCTTGGTTTGAACATTTCTTTCAATAAATCACTCACTGAAGTGGTTTAAACAACTGTAAGAAGTTCCTGCACTAGCTTAGAATGCTGGCAATTAATTGCTAGCTAAAACACTTCATACTAAAAGAAATTCTTCCATCTCATATTGTCTTCCCTGAACACTGTTTTTATAAACCTGTATGTACACTAGAAAGGTTTTGACTTCTCCATATCCTTAAAGAGAGGGAATCTATTGTTTGCCTGTATAAAATTTTTATCTCTCCTGTGTGTGTGTACGTGTACACACATTATCTCTTTTCTGCTACCATGAGTGGGAAAGAATCTGAACCCTGACGTGACATCACCACTTTAAGAAAATCTTCTTTATTTGTTATTCATTCTGAAAGACAATACACCTTTAATACTGGTCATAGTAAACTACTAATGGTTAAGAAGACAGCTGCAAATGAAACCTGAGCTGTATTGCAATTATTTCTATTATTTCCTTCATAACCATGAGCAAGGAGTCTTACAGCACAATCTTATGCATGTCCACTCAGTAAGTTCAATTGTGTTCAATCAGACTTACTCCCAGGAAAGAGTGTATAGCTGTCAACTGTCATGTAACTCAAGACACACTCATCTCCAAAACCCATAACTTGAAAAAGCAAAACTGAATATTGAAAATAATCCCCATAACATGTCTAACATCTCAAGAATGTAGGTTCCACTTTTAAATGTTCACATCAGATATCAAAAGCACTGTACACAGTACTAAAGCAACATAAATCACTCTTGGTAGCTTATTGTTATAGATGTTCCTAAATGTTTTTATTTTTTCACAGAATTTTTTCCCCCCAAATGAAAATGTGCAAAACGGTGTTATGTGTTTTTATTCCAAGGGTGCATTTTTATAGATTATAATAACTTTAAAAGTGCACTAGATAGGAGATACAAGTGGTATAGTGTCAGCAGATGCATTACTAAGGGGGCAATCCTTACCCCTTATGTCAGTGCTTTCCAGCACTGGCATAGCGGTGCCAATGGGACATGTGCTGCATCCTACAGTTGGGTGTCACTCACAGAGGCCTCCTCAAAGTAAGGGAATGTTTGTTCCCTTACCGCAGAGCTGCATTGCCCTTATGTCAGTGCTGGAAAGCACTGACATAAGGGGTTAAGATTGCGCCCATAGTCAATTAGGTGATCTGCAGATTTCAGGTGTTGTTTTTTTTTAAAACAAAAATGAAAAGTGCAGAAAGTGGTGTTTTGTGTTTTTATTTCATTATCACTGAAAAATCACACCTTTCCTTATCGTACAATATAAGGACTGTTCTCAAATTAATAATGTGACATTATATGTCTAGAGTTACTAGTTTTCCAATCATACAGAAACTCTATTTTTTAAAAAGATAAAAGTTCAGAGGGACAGCTACCTCAACTGCTGATATCATACATAGTAGTCACAACCCCATCCTACTCTTTGCTTACCATTTTGACTTTGGGTACAGATATCCACATACAAAATACAAGACCTTCATTTCAACTAAAAATTGTGCAGATGTGTTAAAATAACTGCTCCAAGATATCCCATCACTATTGCATTCCATCCTTGACCACTCTTTTTGTCACAACTAAAAGACAATAAACTCCATGAGCCACGGACTAAATTGCTGCTTCTAATCTTTTTGTCCATTTTAAATGTGTTGCACATAATTTCACTAGATGCCTATAGTTTCAAAGGATTTACAAAAGTAAATTATTGACCTTTATGCAGTCTTCCAAATTATTCCATCTGGCAATTTACAGGTGATAAAAAATATAAGTATAATAATGGCAGGCCTTCTAATGCTAAGCCATCAAACAATGGGTAGGATTTTGCATCAAAAAGTACACAGCTCACTTTAAGCAAATTAAAGGTACTCTGCAGAATTTGCCTGAAAGGCCATCTATTTAAAGTCTCAGTAAAATTAAGTTGCTTGAAGTTGCTTGAAGATCTAACTGTGTTTTACTTGCAAATGCATGTAACACTGTCCTGACAGTAAGCTTTAAAAAAAATGAAAAGCAGCTTATTTTTAGCAGAGGCAATAGGGAATGTTGGGAACAGAGTTGTAGCTCAGTGAAAGATCACATGTTTTGCACGCAGAATGTTCCAGCTTCAATCCCTGGCATCTCCAAGTAGGGCAGGGTAAAAATCTGCCTGAGACCTTGGGGAGCTGCTTCCAGTATAGGCAACTCTAAGTTAGATGGACCAATGGTATAACTTAGACCCAAATCCTAACCAACTTTTCCACACTGACATAGCTGTGCCAGTGGGGCATGTGCTGCATCCTACAGTTGGGTGGCAATCACAGAGGTCTCCTCAAGGTAAGGGAACATTTGTTCCCTTATCTTGGAGCTACATTGCCCTTACCTCGGTGCTGGAAAGTTGGTGAGGATTGTGCGCCGTAGTATGTCAACTTGCTTTTTTGTGGCAAATCGCCCTTTTCAGTTGTTTTCCCCCATGGCAGCACAGAAGCATGTTTATCCTTGTCTATGGTAACCTTGGCACCTGCTGCTCAGATCTCCATTTCAGTTCCCAGACCAGTCACCTAGGGTCTGCAGAAAGAAGCTCCCCCCAGTGTAGGTGAACCTGCAAGGCTGTGCTGATGCCTGGAATCCCCATATATCATCTCCTTCCTAGCATCATTTGGGCCACCGCTCCCTGTAAACCTCCTACTATGCAATTGGTCCGGAGCCATTCTGAGCCTTGAGGAAGTCTTGCTCAACCTCTCCAAGGCTCAGAATGCCACCTGGAACCTTTTATCGTTGACTTCCAGTTTTCATGAAAACTGGAAGTCGACAAAAAAGGGCTCTGGGTGGCATTCTGAGCCTCGCAGAGGTCACGTGTGGTGGCATGTGGTCTCTCCAAGGCTCAGAAATCCTCTCAGATGTGACCGGAACAAGGTTCCAGTCGCGTCGGAGAGGTTTTCAGTGAGATTATTGGGGCGGGGCATGGGCGGGGCATGGGTGGGTTGGCATAATGAGGTGAATCTGTGGATAAAAAGGCCCCACCTGTAAATTCAGCACCTCTTGTGCTGAATGAGGAATATACTGATTATATACCTCATTCAACCACTAGAGGTGCTGAATGTAATTGAACAATTTCTTTCCATTACATTGAATTACATTCAGCACCTCTAGTGGGTGAATGAGGTATATACCTGGCAGTGTGTCTTTTGAGTTATTTTTAGTTCCAAGAGGCTGGGGAACCTCGTAAGTGGGCTAAAATCTTCGGGGAGGGCCAGATGTGGCCTGCGGGGTTTGGAGACCCCTGACTTAAAGTATGGCAAAGGAGTCAGGTAAGAGTCTGCTTCCCATCACTTTTTCCTTGAACAATCCCTTTTAAGGTTAAACAGACCACACAAGTAAGGAACGAGGAAGGAGGCAAAGCAGCTTGCTGCTACTTATGCAATTTTTTTGGTATGAGCAGCAGCAAGCCAGTTCACTTCCCTCACTCCTTCTTTGTGTGGTCTGACTGTGCAAGGAAGGAACAAAGAATAGGAGTGAGTAGGAAGCAAATTGGTATGATGTGTCTGTGGGAGGATGGAGGGAGGTGGTGACAGACTCAAGGTGAAGTGCACCCTGAATCTGCTGCTTCTCCCCCCATTGTCCTGCAAGTCACATCTGGTGATCTCATGGTTCAAATTAGGTGAGTCAAAGCTGGTTGAAAAACTGTTCCCAAAGAGTACTATTAAATGGGAGTACTGAGTGGAGTGCCACATGTCTTTGTTTTGGACCCTGTGCTGTTCATCATTTTTCTAAAAGACCTGGATGAGGGGATAGAAGGGATTCTTATCAAATTGCAGAGTTCACAAATCCTGGGGGAGTAGCTAAAATCCTGGAGGATCAAATAAGGATTCAAAATTATCTTGATAGGTTTGCTCACTGGGCCCATACTAACAAGATGAAGTTTAACAGAGCCAAACGTAAAGTCCTGCACAAAGGGACAAAATGTCAGAGGCACAAATACAGGATGTGGAAAATCTGGCTTGGCACCACCATATGTAAAAAAAAAAATCTAGGTGCTAAGTCTCACTGTGTTTTATGGGGCTTAATCCCAGAAAAGTGTGTAGGATTTCAGCAGTGGCATCACTAGGATTCGCATCACCAGGTGCAGGAGGCCTGCGCATCACCCCATGCAGTGGGCAGGGCAATGCCTCAGGTGGTGGGCGTGGTGATGTACCATCGCCCCACCCCCACTGGTTTTTTGGCTGTACCTTTTGTTAGAATACAGATATTTCAATGTGGTTTGTTTCATTGCATTCTGCATGAAAGTACGCATTGATTGATATATAACATGAAGATATTATTCCTCCAAATTCTGATTTTAGTGATTTTGAAAACTAGTAGAGTCTCTCTCTCTCTCTCTCTCTCTCTCTCACACACACACACACACACACACACACACCCGTGTCAACTTACTAACACCTTATTGCAGCAGTTCTCAAACTTTTAGCACTGAGACCCACTTTTTAAAATGACAATCTGTCCAGGACCATTGGAAGTGATGTCATGGCCAGAAGTGACATCATCAAGCAAATTAAAATAATTATAAATAATTAAATTAAAATAAAATAATTAAATAATGGGAAGTCAGTCCTGTTCCACCAAGTGAATCTACTGAAGTAAGTCCTATTGTGGTCAATGGGGCTTACTCTCAGGAACGTGTGGGTAGGATTGCAGCCTGTGAGCCCAATCCTATGCATGTCTACTCTGAAGTAAGTCCCATAGTGGTCAATGGAGCTTAATCTGTAGTCTGCCTGCAATAACAACCCTCCAAAAAGCCTGCCTTGACTAAGGCAAGTCTGCCTACTCACGAGTAAAAGCGGCCACGTGGCTTCCTTTCAGGCTCAGACTCGCAGCTGGGAGGGGGGCGCTTCTCAGGTGTTTTTTGGTGGCTGCTTTCATTTGAATGGGACCATTCTGGAGTCGTTGGATTCCTCTCAGCCTGCCCTTTCCAACGGACTATGGTAAATATGCCTACTCGCGAGTAAACGCGCGATACGGCTCACTTTCACTTTCCATAGGGCTCAATGCATTTTTTCCTTCCGGTGTTTTGGCCATAACTTTTCAACAAAAGGAGCAATTTCAATTCTGGTTTTTGCATTGCACTCCACTGGCCATTCCGCATCCAACGGTGTATGGTATGATGTGGCAGCTCCTAACCCCGTGATGTTAGCACATCCTCCCCCCAGGGCGCATAACCCCCCCAGCGTGTCACCTGGTGTGGTCCGCACCCCTGCGCGACGTCAGAGGATTTCAGCCTTAGCAAATCAAACGTGGGCCAGAAATATGATATAGCTGCAAAAAATGCCAAGGGATTATCGGGCTGTATTAGCAGGGACATAGAGTCCAGATCATAAGGAGTAATACTTCAACTCTGTACTGGACTAGTCAGAGCTTACTTGTAATACAATGTTCAGTTTTGGGCACCACATTTTAAGGAGAAAAAAATTTCATTGATAAGCTGGAGAAGGTTTAGAGGAGAGCAACTAAACTAGTGAATGGTCTGGAAACCAAATTCTATGAGGAACTGTTAAAAGAGCTCGGCAGAAAAAAAGTGAAGACAAAACTAAGGGGAGGTATGATAGCCACTTTCAAATATCTGAAGGGCTGTCACTCAGAACTAGGGAAGAACTTACTTTCTGTGGTTCCTGAGGGCAGGACTAGAAGCAATGGGTTGAGACTACAGGGAAATAGATTTAGACTAAACATGAAGGAAAAATTCTTAACCATTAGAACTGCTCATCATTGGATGCAGTCTCATGAAGGTGTAGGCTCTTCTTCATTATAAGTCTTCAAGTAGTGACTGGATGACCACTTTCCATGGAAACTAGGGCTCAGCGCCCTACACGAACGTCTTTACTTTACCACCAACCTTTTGGTCGGCGGTAAAGTGAGTAGCCACATTGTGGGGCTGCTTCCCTTACCTGGCAGAAGGGGACGAAAGTCCCCTTCTCCCGAGGACCTGCCCGTGGCAGCCTGAGGTATGCAGGATGCGGTGGTAGCTGTTCTCGGCGCCACTGCAGCCACACACCCTGCGCAGCTCAGGATTGGGCTGTCAGTAATCACTTATTTGAAACATAGTAAAGCAAAAGAGAGTTAACATATATTTAGCATGCAGTGAGAAAGATAGTAGCAAAACCATACAATCTGGAAAAAGAACATTAAGCTTAATTTTCAAAATTCACAAAAATTAGGAGAAAATAGGGAATCATGAAGCACTTACCAATTCCACAAATGCTAGTCCACCATAACTGTGCGCAACAAAAAAAACATTTTCAGCTGCTGACTGGGAGATAAAGTGGTCCCATACATAAATTGCATGTTCCTCAGGAGAGCCATTGTCCTAGAAAGTGAATATAACATTACTTATTATTATGCTCATTTATCATACTGTTTCAGAATAAAGTAACAAAAACGTGTTCATCCAGACAGCTCATAATCTAAAGAACAACAAACACGACTAAAAGAAAGATAAGAAAATGGAGCAAGAATATGCAAGTATGCACATAAATTATACACTCGTTACACTGCAACCCTATGCAGTGGATCGGAAAAATGTCAGAAGTAAGCCTCAATGAATTTGATGTGACTAACAGTCCAATCCTATCCTCCTCCCCACTTCCCACAACTGCTCCAAAATTAAGTGTGCTGTATCCAGCAGCGAAGCAGATGGGGGGAGGGGCTTCAGAAGAGAAAGGATATTTACATCTCACTCCCTCCCCACATGCCTCCTGCTCTGCAATTGGTCTCCTCGGACCTGCACCAGGTCTTTAGCTGGTGCAAGGTTCAAGGAGGGGCACTGTGCACTCCATCAACCGACATTTTATGACAGCAGAACTCTGTTCCACTGTGGTAAATGGCTGTGCACGACAGCCCAATCCTTGATTTGACAGCCTTGATTGGGCTGTGTACCCAATATCAGGTACACAGTGTATAGTTTTGCAATCTTGGAAGAACACAAAATATTTCAATACACATTATGATATAAAAGATGGAAGTGGTCCATACACATATTCATAAAGCCCTGCAGTCTACAGATGAAAATATCTTCTTGGCTGTTTGGTCTTAATTATTAGGAAACACATTTCAAGGTGGGGATATCTATTTTCCCAATGGCCACTGTGGAACCTTTGGGGGTGGGGGTGGTGGTTGGAATAGCAGTCATCTAAGAACTGGGAACATTTTACATTTACCCTCCCCCAGTACTTTCATTAACCATTTCTGCAATTTAAAAAAAAAATTATGCTATCATGTAATAATTTTATCTTACTGTCAGCCACCTTGGAGGTCTGCTGTCAAATGTAAAGTTGGGATATAGTGATTTTTAAAATAAAAAATGCTAATGCATAGAAACTGTTCGGCCTTCTAAGACATTTGATTTCTGATCTCAAAGTTCCTGTACAGAAGGAAAAGAGGTTTAAGAGTGGTTAAGAATGCTTTAGGGCCCAATCCTATCCAACTTTCCAGCACCGGTGCAATTGCAATGCAGCCCCTGAGTTAAGGGAACAAATGTTCCCATACCTTGAGGAGGCCTCTGTGATTGACAACCCACCACAGGATGCAGTGCACGCCCCATTGGCATAGCTCTACCGGCACTAGAAAATTGGATAGGATTGGGTCCTTAGTTGAGTACTAAGTGGAAGAAATGTTAAACCAGTAGAGCTAAACAGAGAGTACACATTTGGTTATTTTTGAGGCCATTTTGGTTTTGGTGTGTTGCCAAAGTAAAAGAAAACACTAAATACAGATCTTTTTCCCTTCAAACAATCAGTAGTAATATTGGTTTATTAAATTTAAATCGAATAGCACCTACACAGACATCTGTTTAATAAGCAAAATAGTGTATTATGAAACAGATAAGTAATCAACTATAATTGTGTAGCCAGCTATCAACTCTACTTTTATTACAAGCTGTATAATTTTTTTCTAATGTAAAGATATCTGAAACCTTTTCCCCATTCCATTCAGTACTGTAGGCCATAATATATTGTTGAAAAAGTTGTATTTTGCATCCCAGTGGCATATATTCGTAGAAACATTGCCCTGAGAATTCAGTACTTCTAGCACTTGAAAGCTTTCAGGTTCACACTCTGAGTAGCTCATTCATCAGGGTATTTGAAACATTTGTTTTAATTAGATTCTATTAAACTGTAAATCTAATATCTGTAGTAACTTCAATGTACATGATTCCAGTTATTAGATATCTTAGTATAGAAGGGCTTCATTTCTCAATTCTCAAACTTCAATTCTCAAACTTCTTGTCTACCATGGTGAGCACTGTGGAATAGTTTATAGAGACATTATTCTACATCAGTCTATTATTCTCAATGGCCACAAGGAATCAGGGTTATGATTACTTTTATGCCATTCTGATTAACTACTTAACTCCTTGGACTCGCAAGGACAGTACAATCATTTCATCTGAAGACATTCCATTTAGTTAAATGTGCTAACAAATGTTCATAAGATTATTTTCATCAGTTCTAATGACACTGAAACCAACTCGTAGACTCTCTTTGTATTTGGTAAATCTTCACTATGATTCTGCAATGTGAAAAATCATAGCCAACTGATCACCTGTTTCCTTCACTGCAAAGTAGCTGCACAAAAGAACGGCTTTGCTCCCCTTTTGGCTGTGCTCCACAAACAACTGCCCATATGGGATACTTTTCACAAATCTGAAATACAAGCCTCCATTTCATCTGAACCCTAATTATTTCATTAGAACTAACAATGTTGATTTTAGACTGTAGCTATATGCCTGGTTGCCTCAGTTTCTTTTTTTCATTTTCTTTTGGAATAAGTCTATTCCTTTTATGTTACAATTTATGCCTTTTAAACCAAGTTCCTTGATCTTTACAACAAATCACTTTATATTGTTCTCTTATTTTACACAGGAAATGAGAAGATAACCTATTTGGTCATATCTAAGATATTTCAACAATGCCAAAAAGAATACCACAACACTTAATGTCATATTGTTTGAACTGTGAAAAGAGGAGCCTGAAGTCTGCTCAGTACAGGAAAGAGAGAGACCAACAGATATACAAGGAATCCTTAACATACAAATGGGTTGTGATCTAGCAGTTTATTTGTAAGTTGGTTATTTGGAACTTGGGATGCCTTTTCAATGTTATCAATGCAATTAGATTTCCACTTTAGCCCACAAAGGCCCATCAAAGCTCATAAGACAGCTACCTGCTTCTCCTACCTCCCTCTCTCTCCTCTGCCTCCATCTCACCCTCCTCCTCCTCCTCCTGCACTGCTTACCAGACTGGGGTGTAATCCTATACCCACATACCAAGGAATAAGAGCCCAATCCAGCGCTCTTTAGTGCCAGTGGTATGAGTATACCGCCAGTGTTGGATGTCAAAAACATATTATAAGGCACGTCTGTGGCACCTGGAGAGGAGGGGCCACCAGTGCTGGGCCAGCGCCAGTCGGCACTGGGCCTCAGCGCCACTCAGAGCACCAGCCAGTGGTAAGTAGTATTGAGGCGGGGGGGATGTGGAGGTGGGTAGAATGGAGTGGGGAAGATGGGGTGGGAGGGGGGATAGGACCGGCAGAGCTCTGCTCTTCCAGATCCTGAACTCCGTGTTGGGCCAGAAGGCCCGACACAGTCTCTCAACTTGGCACTGACAAAATAGCTAGCACAGACTTGAGAAGTCTCATTGCGCTTTGGCACCACTGCATCAAGCAGTGGCACAGCCTTTAGGACTGGGCTGTCTCATTTAACTCCAAAGGGTTTATTTCTGAGTAGACATGCATAGGATTGTGCTGCAAGTCTGCAGCTCTCAGAGTTGGCAGTGGTTTGTGCTATCACAAGTCACTGGGGATCTCCAATGAGCATGTTCGTCCTTGTTCAGATATGTCGATTGATGTTCTTATGTTGGGTAATTATTATTTGAACTTTGCCTAAGCCATATGTTTGTAACTCGGGAAACTTCTGTACTGGCAAACATATATGATGAACTGTTTCCTGTACTATTCATATCTATTATGATTGACATGGGGCAGCTGCTGAAACAGCAGCCCTGTGTTGAGTTCTACCACTCCCTGCACATACTTGTGTTGCAGTGACATCATATCATGCATTTCCCTGACCTACGCCACATCACTGGCTGCTGCTAAAAAGGATGAGGAATCATGGGTAAGTTTGTCTAAAAATTACAGGGGCAGGAGGGAGAATTTGACACTGAGCTGTGACTTTTGATGGTGGTCCCATGTCAAGTATAAGAAGTAGACAGTAAGGCAATATCCCTTCACCACTTTTTCTATGGAAATCATTTCCCACTGTCTGTTTTCACATAAGCCGCTCTGGGAGCCTTACTGGCTGAAGGGTAGGGTATAAATACTTGAAGCAAATCCTGAGTTCTGCTCAAAACCTCTAACTGAAAAGAGAGGAGTCAACAAATTAGAAACATTTTTAACTCCAAGTATGAGAAGCCAAATAGCACTACAAAATCCACCGGCCTTAAGGCTCCTGAGATGCACACAACACATGGACAATGCAAGTTAACCACCCCCTAGCAGTTTTCATGTTTGTCTGAGAATCACATGGCTGCAACTCTGGGACTCTTCTTCTTCCTCTGATCTAAGAAATGTCTTCATAGTATAAAAGATCTAAAATATTAAAATACTTGCCTAATTTGACAAATCTTGTATTACCTTTTCAAAGAAGGAATAATACTTTAAGAATGGAAGCCATTCAGTACAGTGATAAGTGTCAATTATTATTTTTATTTTAGTTCCCTTACTACAGGAAGACAGAACTAGTGCATCATACCAACTATCAATATTAAAATTATCAATCAGATACTGAACACTTGTGATTCCAGTGAACCAGGAATTCAGTGTAAGGCTACTCAAACAATAAAACAAGTTTGGATTATTTAAGGAAAAAATAAAAAGTTATTTGTTTCTAAAATCCATACAATTTAAATCTTACCCAAAGGAGACTCCAACTCCACAGGATGCAGCAATAGCCTTCTTAGCATGACCGCATTGGTGGTGGGGGGCAATGGACAGGCTCTAAGCTTCTATAGAAGTTGGCCCACTTTGCTACATGTAACACAGGAAATAGTAGAGTTTACCCACCCAGGCCCGTGGAGACTTGCCTGTGCCACTGTGGTGGCTTGGGCGGGAGACTTTGCCTACCAAGCCAAGCTCTGCTTCCAGATGCTCAGCAGGGGCAAAAGAGGAAAGCATGAAAGTCAAGGTGAGGAAAGTCAAGGTATTGCTGTACTCTCAATTAAAAAAAAAAACAACTTATGAACTTATTCTTTTTTGCTGATCTACTTTTTCCTCTGTTGCTCCCTATGCCTCCCAAAAATCTGCAGGGGGGGGGTACCACAACTCCCAGGAACAAATTTTAAAGGGACACAGGGGATGCAGAAGTAAGGAGAGCTAGGCAAAAATTGCCACTACCACCCACTGCAAATGAGGCTTCTTCCCCTCATGGAATAAAATCCTAAAATACAACCCAATGCTATTGTATTTGCACTGTCTTTTTAAAGATAGTGATAGCGTCTGTAAGGGTAAGTCTTGCCTCACAAACCTTATAGAATTCTTTGAAAAGGTCAACAGGCATGTGGATGCGGGAGAACCCGTGGACATTATATATCCGGACTTTCAGAAGGCGTTTGACATGGTCCCTCACCAAAGGCTACTGAAAAAACTCCACAGTCAGGGAATTAGAGGACAGGTCCTCTTGTGGATTGAGAACTGGTTGGAGGCCAGGAAGCAGAGAGTGGGTGTCAATGGGCAATTTTCACAATGGAGAGAGGTGAAAAGCGGTGTGCCCCAAGGATCTGTCCTGGGACCGGTGCTTTTCAACCTCTTCATAAATGACCTGGAGACAGGGTTGAGCAGTGAAGTGGCTAAGTTTGCAGATGACACCAAACTTTTCTGAGTGGTAAAGACCAGAAGTGATTGTGAGGAGCTCCAGAAGGATCTCTCCAGACTGGCAGAATGGGCAGCAAAATGGCAGATGCGCTTCAATGTCAGTAAGTGTAAAGTCATGCACATTGGGGCAAAAAATCAAAACTTTAGATATAGGCTGATGGGTTCTGAGCTGTCTGTGACAGATCAGGAGAGAGATCTTGGGGTGGTGGTGGACAGGTCGATGAAAGTGTCGACCCAATGTGCGGCAGCAGTGAAGAAGGCCAATTCTATGCTTGGGATCATTAGGAAGGGTATTGAGAACAAAACTGCTAGTATTATAATGCCGTTGTACAAATCGATGGTAAGGCCACACCTGGAGTATTGTGTCCAGTTCTGGTCGCCGCATCTCAAAAAAGACATAGTGGAAATGGAAAAGGTGCAAAAGAGAGCGACTAAGATGATTACGGGGCTGGGGCACCTTCCTTATGAGGAAAGGCTACGGCGTTTGGGCCTCTTCAGCCTAGAAAAGAGACGCTTGAGGGGGGACATGATTGAGACATACAAAATTATGCAGGGGATGGACAGAGTGGATAGGGAGATGCTCTTTACACTCTCACATAATACCAGAACCAGGGGACATCCACTAAAATTGAGTGTTGGGCGGGTTAGGACAGACAAAAGAAAATATTTCTTTACTCAGCGTGTGGTCGGTCTGTGGAACTCCTTGCCACAGGATGTGGTGCTGGCGTCTAGCCTAGACGCCTTTAAAAGGGGATTGGACAAGTTTCTGGAGGAAAAATCCATTATGGGGTACAAGCCATGATGTGTATGCGCAACCTCCTGATTTTAGGAATGGGTTAAGTCAGAATGCCAGATGTAGGGGAGGGCACCAGGATGAGGTCTCTTGTTATCTGGTGTGCTCCCTGGGGCATTTGGTGGGCCGCTGTGAGATACAGGAAGCTAGACTAGATGAGCCTATGGCCTGATCCAGTGGGGCTGTTCTTATGTTCTTGAGATGTCAAATGCTTGACAAATTATGTTTTCACCCAGAAACTAGACAATATGATTCTTGTTTCTGAAACCAAAATGTACTTTTATTCCATTATTTTTTATCTCATTATTTATTTTATTCCATTAAGAATGGTTAGAATGATATACTGTCCTGATCATGCCCTCAAATTCACAGTAGATGCATGCTTGGACCCAAAGTACCCTGCATGCAAGAAGGTGGCTCTTTGGCACATGTACAGAACGTGAATTTCTCCTAACCTTTGTACTGCTTAGGAACTCCCTATTCCTTTTTTATCAGAATCAAGTCCTCAGTCTAACTCTGTTACCCTGTTAACTGAGCAAAGAGGCACTTTTCAAGTAATGCTTCTCTTTTATTTAGCAGGGGGAGAGTAGCTGACCTTATTCACTCAACCACAGTGTCTTTTCTACTGGCTGTATGCTGATGTTACCTCTGCATCTATTTAGATTATGAGCCCTTTTGAGAAGAGGATCCATTTAATTTTCTCTGTAAACCACTTTGTGAACTTTTTTTGTTGAAAAGTGGTATATAAATATTCCTAATAATAACATAAAACGAACTCAGAGGTGGTGGCCTATTGGCAAAGATTTTTTCCCCCACAAGTGCCACTACTAGAGTTTCATATGGCTGTCAAAGCAGTGAAATTAACTTAATACAAGCTGCTGGAAATTCATGCCTAATTGTCCTGGTTTTCTAGGCACTCACCCTTTATATTATTATTATTATTATTATTATTATTATTATTATTATTATTATTATCCTGCCTTTCTCTCCACAGGGACCCGAGGTGGCTTACAACAATGGTTAAAAACATTAATTAAAAACATAATTTAAAAACAAGATAAAAACATATTTGCAAAACACATCTTTGAAAACAGCAGTCAGATAAAAGTGTAAAAGAGCACAGGGCAGCAGTTTATAAAAGGATCCAGGCCTGTTAAAAAGGTATTAAAAGATGTTAAAAAGGCCATGACTCAGAAGGCTTGTCTGAACAGAAGAGTCTTCAAGCCTTGCCGGAAACTTTCTTTGTAAAGGAAACTTTTTCCTTTACAAAGAAAACACACAATGAAACAAACTATGCAGACAAGTTAGATATTTCATTTAATCAGACAATTTGACATTCTTCTTCTTCCTCTTTAGCGTTTGTCCCTTGTGGTGGTGGGGTCTGCTATTTTGGATTGGAGTCGCCATTTCTCTCGGTCGCAGGCTTGGTCCGGGTGTAGGTGGGTGATTTTCATGTTGCCATGCAGTGTATCAAGCCAGTGCTGCTTCAGTCGGCCCTTTGGCCGTTTGCCATTGACCTCCAAATGAAGGCCATTCTGCATCAGTGTATCATCATCAGTGCGAAAAACGTGGCCGTACCACTGAACCCGGGCTTCTCTCAACTTGTTGGTGACGCCGACTTGGCTCAACTTGGAGTGACACCGTACCACTGCTGGAAGTCATCATTGTGGACGTGGTCACAACAAGTGATACCACTGATCCAATGCAGCATCTTTGTCTCCATGATGCCAAGGCAACATTCAGCTTCTCTTGTCACAGGCCAGCATTTAGTCAGTTCCATAGAGTGCGACTGGCCTGTTGACTGTCTGGTATATCTTCAACTTGTGATGGTCACTGATCTTCCTGTTGCAAAGGACACTGGTCATCATGAGCCACTTTCCCCAGGCTGCATTTACTCATGCAGTGGTTTCGTGACTCAGGTTGCCGTCAGCCACGATTGTCGAGTTGAGTTATTGGAACGTCTCAGCACATGGCAGTTCGATGCCGTTTGCACAGATTGTCCTGAGCTCATCAGGGTCCATCATCACGTACTCTATCTTCTTGATGTTGAGGTGGAGGCCAGTGAGGGACAGTCGCTCCAAGCTTGTACTTGCTGTTCAAGGCCCACCTAGTTGTCAGACACGAGAAGAACGTCATCTGCATAGAGGAGTATCCATGGCATCGGCTTTTGCAGATTACAGGTGATTATGTCTATCACCGTGATAAACAGAGGTGGAGAGAGTGCCGAGCCTTGGTGGATGCTATCATCTGGTACAAACTGTGTAGCCAAGAGTGCCTGAAGAACTTGTTTGATGGGTGAAGCTCTTGTACTGAGGCTTCGTGGCCCCATTGAGGTCCTGACCCCAAGGTTGAAGATCTCTGTCTTGGATGATGATAATAGTCAGAGAGACCCTCATTGAGAGCATTTCTGATGCTATTGTCTAGACACAAAAAGCCCCAGTAACATGTTATGCAAGATCCACCAAAATGAATGGGATCTGAACAACAGAACAGTCAATTCTAGGTGATTATAGTCACAATTCTTGTGACTGTACAAAGAAATCTCTGCCTCAAAAACTTAATGTCTTGTACCAGTGAAAATTCAATTGGATCTGAAAGTCCAGTACAATTGCCTGAGTATAATAAAAGGTGTTTGGGTGCTTTTTTGTTAGCAAACTTATTTGGAATGTAACAAATCATATTAATTTTTATGTGTTTTAAAAAATTTATAGTATCATCTGACAGTAAGACTGGCAAGGCATATAACATTATAATGAATCAAGCCACTAATATACACGGATAAACAGTGTGCATACAGTATATACAGTGTTTTCTGGAGCTTTCAAAACACAGGTTAAAATCATGAATGGAATATTGACATCATTAATTCTTAAATACCAAGCTGAAGGCAGGCAGAATGCAAAGCCTTATCAACTACACCAGATTCTAATACCTAGACACTGCAAGGTCTGCAGTTATGACGGACTACCTGAGCTGATAACACATGGAATTATCTAAACAACATTTGCATATTTGTGTAATTATTTCCTAAGGTTAATTAGCTCCAGCAAAGCAGTTTGCCCTTTGAGAATGCTTACAGTGACAGGTTCACATATTTCCTGTTTTGATGCCAAATTATACAGATTTTTTTTCTGTTGTTCCAATAACCTGTTGCTGGGAAGTTAGAAATCCCATAACATTTTCAAGGATCTCAGCTCTGATAAATTTCAAAATCAAAACTGTGGAGAATCTTTTAGTGGCCTACTCTCTAACTGAAAATGTCCTGCTTTTTTTTGAATTTCTAAATCAGCCTCCCCATGCTTGAAAAGCATGCTTGAAAAGCAAAGCAAATCATTTTAAACTTCAGTTACATTGCTTGCATTTCTGAAAACAGCTTCAGGCATGCACTTAGCATTTACATACTCCTTTTTCCTTCTACACATGTAAGCCCAGACAAAATACTGAAACATCTGCCAGCTGGAAGGAACCCTAAAGACAGCCTCAATAGCACTCGGGCAAAGTGGATGCTGGTGGCTCACAGCATAATGAGCATAGGCTGCGAGCGAAGTGAGAAGGGTTTGAGCTCAGACAAGGGACTTGCCAGCAAGGCACTCGCATTTTGCATGACTGGTCAGAAACACCCATGGAAGGGAGAAGAGAGGCAAGCAGGTCTAGCATCCACACTGGCCACCACACGAAGCTGCTTACTAGCCAGTCAGCCACAGAATATAGTGGAAATGGAAAAGGTACTGAAGAGAAAGACCAAAATTATTACTGGGCTGGGACACCTCCCTTACGAGGAAAGGCTACAGCGTTTGGGGCTCTTCACTCTAGAAAAGAGGCGCCTGAGGTGGGGACATGACAGAGACATACAAAATTATACAGAGGATGGATAGAGAGATGCTCTTTTCCCTCTCACACAACACCAGAACCAGGGGACAACCTTGAGTGTTGGGAGAGTTAGGGTAGACAAAAGAAAATATTTCTTTACCCAGCATGTAGTTAGTCTGTGGAACCCCTTGCCACAGGATGTAGTGATGGCATCTTGCCTTTAAGAAGGGATTGGACACATTTTGGGAGGAAAAGTCCATCAGGGGTTACAAGTCATGATAGGTATGTGCAACCTCCTGATTTTAGAAGTGGGTTACCTTCGAATGCCAGATGCAGGGAAGGGCACCAGGACTCAGGTTGTGTCTGTTGTCTTGTGTGCTCCCTGAAGCACTTGGTGGGCCACTGTGAGACACAGGAAGCTGGACTAGATGGGCCTCTGGTCTGATCCAGTGGGGTTCTTCTTATGTTATTATGTTCTTAGGAGGACATAGGCAAAGAACTTTGCATCTGGTATTTAAAACCTTGCATCATCGCAAACAGGCATAACTGGTAGAGACTGTAGCACTTGGACCTATCAGAAGGAGCAGTGCACGGGCCAATCATTGGGCTGGCATGGTATAGGGCACATACTACAGCAACCCACCCAGCTACGTATACCCACCCCATGCCCTTTGCTGTATGGTTGGAACCTGACAGTGTGGCTGTCAGTATGCTCCCCCTCCCAGCCCCTTGCTATTTCCCACCATATTTCTGCCCAGCAGAAAACAGGGAACTCATGATCACTGAGGAACACCCCTCCCCCTCAGAGCCCAAGAAGTCAGGGTGAAGATGCTGCAGCCTGTGAAAACAGAGAGGCCCCTCTCCCCAACAGCTGAGGTAAGAAACAATTAGGGTGAGTAAAAGGGATCACTATCTGCTAACAAAGAGACAACAAGGGTGATCCAGTCAAAGGTTTTATTGAACTGTAACAGCGACAGAGCAGCATCTGAAAGATACACACACAGGTGGAGTTGCTGACAATCTCCTCCCAGCAGGATTGTTGTGCCACAGTGGTGTAGCTAAGGGGGTGCAGGGGGTAGCAAATGCATCGGGCTACAGCTGCTGAGGGGGCAACATCAGGAGCTGGGGTAACATCGGGGCAACTACATCTGCGCACGAGTTACCTTGGGCTGCTCCAGCCCCGCCAGGCACATTGGCCAGAAGCTGAGTATACGCGCTCCTGAGGCAACGGGCTACACTGCTGCTCCCCCAACAGCCTCCAGCAGCCAGGAGGGAGCAGGGAAGCTCCTTGGAGGGGGGTTGGGAAGTCCCGCCTGGGCTGCCCTTACTCTGTGTTTGAGCGAGAAGGAGAGGCGAGGAGGTGTGCCGTGTGTCTGTCATTGGTGGAGCCTGGAAGGGGCTCAAGGCGGCAACAGCAGGCACTGAGCGGAGAAAGTTTGTGGCTCTGCTCTGCTGTGCCTGAGACCTTGGTGGGGCTGTGGGAGCCTTTCGTGGGACGCCTCAATGTGGGGGGGGGGGGCTGCAGCCCCCTCTGCTGATAACGAATAGCTGCCTGTGGGTGCTGAGGCAAGGTGGGGCTGCCAACCACATCCGCTTTGCTTGCCATTATGCCCATCAGAGGCAGCAGCTGGAGGGAGGAGGAGGTGCGTCACCGCCGCCACCTCCTGCACCACCTCAGAGCACAATCCTATGTATGTCTACTTAGAAGTAAGTTCCATTGTGTCCAATGGGACTTACTCCCAGGAAAATGTGGAAATGACTGCAGCCTCAGTCAGTCAGGCACAACTTCTTCCTGCCTACCTGCCCCAAGTCCTCCTCCCCCCAACCACTGTGAGCGAGCGAGTGAGCCTTCCTTTCACTCACCCACTCAGAGCCAATCCTTGGCATGTCTACTCAGAAGTAAGTCCCATTATAGTCGATGGGGCTTACTCCCAGGAAAGTGGGGCTAGGATAGGAGCCTCAGAGCCCAGCCCAGCCCAGGCACGTCTACTCAAAAGTAAGTCGCATTATAGTCAATACGGCTTACTCCCAGGTAAGTGCGGATAGGATTGGAGCCTCAGTGAGTCAGGTGTGGCTTCCTCCCACCTGCCTGCCCTCCTTCCCCCACAGCCACTGTGAACCAGCGAGAGGGCTGGTGGCTTCTCCACAGCCTCCTCTCCCCCCCCCCCGTGAGGCAGCTGCAGGACCCAAGCTGTGCCACCAAACAAAACAGCAGCGGGGAGCATGCCCCGACCTCCCCTCACATGCGTGCAGGGCTCTTCTCAGTGTAGCCCATTGCCCCCTGTAGTCCAATGTGCCTGGCTGGTGGGGCACGTGCCAGTGGTGGTGGTCGACTGCTTCTCTCCCCCCCCCAGTCCAAGGACGCTGGCGGGGCAGCAGCAGCAGCAGCCCAGTATAAGACCTCAGAGGGAAAGGAGATGGGGAGCAACCTCTTCATTTGAAGAAGTGGCAGCAGCTTAGGGGTGAGTAGGAAGGAGCTGATGCTGGGGAGAGGCAGCAAGCAGCTTGGGGGACATGGCAGATTTTTTATTTTGCACTTTTTAAAAAAGGTGGGTGTGAAATAAAAACCCGGGAGTGATGTCACTTCTGGATGTGACATCAGAAGAGTCATGGACTCTTCGCTCACAACAGGAGAGGAAACTGAACGCTTTCCACATGTGCTGCCTCCAACGCATTCTCGGCATCACCTGGCAGGACAAAGTTCCAAACAACACAGCCCTGGAATCCCTAGCATTTATGCACTGCTGAAACAGAGACGCCTGCGTTGGCTCGCTCATGTTGTGAGAATGGATGATGGCCGGATCCTAAAGGATCTCCTCTATGGAGAACTCGAGCAGGGAAAGTGCCCTACAGGTAGACCACAGGCTGTGATACAAGGACATCTGCAAAAGGGATCTGAAGGCCTTAGGAGTAGACCTCAACAAGTGGGAAACCCTGGCCTCTGAGCGTCCCGCTTGGAGGCAGGCTGTGCAGCATGGCCTTTCCCAGTTTGAAGAGACACTTGGCCAACAGTCTGAGGCAAAGAGGCAAAGAAGGAAGGCCCATAGCCAGGGAGACAGACCAGGGACAGACTGCACTTGCTCCCAGTGTGGAAGGGATTGTCGCTCCCGAATTGACCTTTTCAGCCACACTAGACGCTGTTCCAGAACCACCTTTCAGAGCGCGATACCATAGTCTTTCAAGACTGAAGGTTGCCTACACCCCAACCTGTGGATATCACCAATTATTCATCACTATACCCTAACCAACAGATATCACCTATTATTCATTACTATTCTAGTCTGCTATAAAGTGTACATAGTTTATTGATCAAACCAATATTTTTCAGTCTAGTTTCACACAGAATAAGTAGAATAAAGAAAATGGAGCTCTGCTACCAGTTCAAGCAAGGTATATCATTAATAACCATGGAGAAAGATAGGGCAGTTGGAATAAGGGTATTGGGCAGAACAAAAGGAATGAAAAAGTGGCCTTAAAAGCAGGTGTCAGATAAAAGTAGGTTGCTGAATGATAACTTCAAATTCATGAACAGTTTTTGTGAGAAATTATTACAAATGATAGAAGTGCTTAGACAATTCTTAGACAAATTAATGGGAGGATAGGTCTATCCATGACTATTAGCCACCACAATTAAATTTAACCTCCATGTAGTGATCTGATCAGCAAATGCCTGGAACAAACAGGGGACGGCTGCCATGATCATGGCCTGCTTGTGAGACTCCCAGAGGCACCTGGCAGGTTAGGGGAAAAAATGCTCAGCTACATGGCAACATAATCTCCTTTCATGTGATTATTAGAGAATAGAAATAAGAATCCAAGGCAAAGTGAAAGGGAATGAGGCCTTCTTACAAACTTAAAAAAAAGACAAACTTATATAAAAACCGCTGAGTAAGATTTTGATTTTCACCAGTTTTTCATCATTTTTTTCCATTGTTTTTTTCCATTTTTCCCACCATTGTTTTTCATCATTTCACCACTTGTTTTTCACCAACTTAAAAAATGACTTTTTAAAGTTGAATAAATACACCATAAATTCCATGTTTACAAAAACGTTATGCAAATTATACTATTTACATCCAATGTGCTGCTCAGCTGCTGCCCTCATTGGGTTGGATCTAAAGTTGGTTTTTCACATGCAAAAGGTGACAACTGATCACAGAAATGCTGTTTTAAACCTCACAACCACAATGTTGCACAAGAAAAATGGAAACCAAATCCAAATACATCAAAATACTTTTCCACTGCACATGGATTTGCACAACGGCTTGCACGAGCAGGGACACTGTAAAGTGTGACAGAGCCAAACTGTTATAGTACTACATGCATTTCAGCACAACCACTTGTGCCAGCATTTGTGCAATAGCATTAGCAGCTATTTTCCTTTTGCTTATGGTTTGGGTTCATCTCTGAATCCAAACCATGGTTTGGTTATGGTATGGTTATGGTATGGTATGGTATGGTATGGTTCATCTCTGCACATGAACTGGAGGTTGTCCATGACTTTGTGTACCTTGGCTCAACGATCTCCGACACTCTTTCTCTCAATACTGAGCTAAACAAACGCATCGGAAAAGCAGCTACCACGTTTTCCAGACTCTCAAAGAGAGTCTGGTCCAACAAGAAGCTGACGGAACATACCAAGATCCAGGTCTACAGAGCTTGCGTCCTGAGTACACTTCTGTACTGCAGTGAGTCATGGACTCTTCGCTCACAACAGGAGAGGAAACTGAACGCTTTCCACATGCGCTGCCTCCAACGCATTCTCGGCATCACCTGGCAGGACAAAGTTCCAAACAACACAGTCCTGGAACGTGCTGGAATCCCTAGCATGTATTCACTGCTGAAACAGAGACGCCTGCGTTGGCTCGCTCATGTTGTGAGAATGGATGATGGCCGGATCCCAAAGGATCTCCTCTATGGAGAACTCGTGCAAGGAAAGCGCCCTACAGGTAGACCACAGCTGCGATACAAGGACATCTGCAAGAGGGATCTGAAGGCCTTAGGAGTGGACCTCAACAAGTGGGAAACCCTGGCCTCTGAGCGTCCCGCTTGGAGGCAGGCTGTGCAGCATGGCCTTTCCCAGTTTGAAGAGACACTTGGCCAACAGTCTGAGGCAAAGAGGCAAAGAAGGAAGGCCCATAGCCAGGGAGACAGACCAGGGACAGACTGCACTTGCTCCCAGTGTGGAAGGGATTGTCGCTCCCGAATTGGCCTTTTCAGCCACACTAGACGCTGTTCCAGAACCACCTTTCAGAGCGTGATACTATAGTCTTTCGAGACTGAAGGTTGCCAACAATATGGTTTGGGGAATGTATCCTAATATGTATAATTCCAACAGGTCCACAGTGTTAAGCAAATTGCTCATGTCTGTAGCAACCAACTCTATAAGCAGTCTGTTAGCCTTTCTGTAAATCACACTGTAGAAGGTGGAAACATGATGTACTCCCACGGTAAGTTCACAGCTCCTAAAACACTGGGAATCAGCCCTCCCTGATTCTTTTTCTGATCTAGGGAACAAAACATTGTTTCAGCATTCTTGCTTTTGGAAATTTGAAAGGACTTTGGCAGAGGATAGGTGAAGCAAAGGTTAATACTCAACACATGACATCTTTTATTACCAAACCATATGCTAAAGGTCACTCGTGGATAATTTTAGAAACTAAGCAGGTTTTATTTTACATGAAACCTTCCTACTCATTAAAAATTGCTCTACGTGTATATTCTTTCCAAATGTCACTTCATGCCAACACTCTGCACATAATGTTGTAATAGGTTATATATAAATACTGTCAAACAGTAATAGAGTAACTTTGCATGAAATGGAATTGAATTATGATACATGGCAATAGAAGTACTAAAATCTGTTTCCAGTACAGCACATTTTTGGCTCCACTCCACTCCTGTAAAAATGTAGCTTCTCCAAATCGCACCTCAATTACAGTCAGGGTGCTGCACAAAGCGACTGAAGGGAAACTTTCCCAAAATGCATCCCTCTCCTGAAAGGCAAGTGCAGTAGTTCTTATGCAGCACAACACAATATCATGATTAGAAACTGGGGCACCTCGTTAACAAAGAAAGGCTACAATGTTTGTGGCTCTTCTGTCTAGAAAGAAGGCACCTCAGGGAGGACATGATTGTTGGCATCCTTCAGTCTCGGAAGACTATGGTGTCACGCTCTGAATGGTGGTTCTGGAACAGAGTGTCCTCTCCAGTGCGTGAAGCCTGGGTAAAGTAGATATGGAGGATAGACTGTAACCCATGCAGCAAATCCCCCCTCTCCATGTCGCTGAAATGGTCCAATGGAAAGGCAGAAGCCAATACGGTTGGTTCCAGCGGCGTCGTAGGAGTTGCCAGAACGTGACTGTGTTCAGCCATGAACTGCCTCAGGGACTCCGGCTCCGGATTTTGCCTCGAGGTTGACTCCTGAAGCCTTTTCCATAACTGGATGTAGCCACAAGGCAGTGGAGGTTTGGGATCAGAGTTTTCCTTCTCTCAGATGAGCTGCCTTTCCAGGCTGACGAGTCCCATCTACCCAGTGGCTGTTTAGTCGCCTCTTACGACAAGTACAGCCAAACTGACGGCCTATTCTTATCTTACGACAAGTACAGCCAAACTGACGGACATGATTGACACATATAAAATTATACATAGAAAGGATAGAGGGAAGTTCTTTTCCCTCTAACACAGGGGTGTCAAACTCACTTCATACAGAGGGCGGAATAGCATTCATGATGCCTGCTAAGGGCCGGAAGTGATGCCATTAGGTAGGAAGTGATGTCATTAAACAGGTCTTTAGCTGCAAATGACAGAAGAGAAAATACACAAATCTTGATCATATTTCAAGTTATGGGAGAGCCCAATTTCCATGTGGGCTGCCCTTTCAGCAGTGCCACCTCAGCACTGCTAAGCAGCTGAGAGCCTGAGGGCCAGATATAAAGCTTCTGTGCGCCGCATCCGGCCCCGGGGCCTTATGTTTGACACCCCTGCTCTAACACAGCACCAGAACCAGGAGACATGCACTGAAATTGTCTAGAGGAAAACTTAGAATGTTCAAAAGAAAATATTTCTTTACCTAGCACATAACAAACTTGTGGAACTTATTCCCACAGCACGCTGTGATGGTACCCAGCCTAGACGCCTTTAAAAGCGAATAGGCAAAATTTATGGAGGAACAATTAATCACAGGTTACAAGTCATGCATGATGACTGTATGCAACCTCCAAGTTTCAGAGGTAGCCTATCCCTTAATGCCAGATACATTTGGCTAGCTCTTCCTAAGGCAACAAAAATTTATTTTTACATACCTGGCTAAAAAGTTAAACAGGTGGTTTTGCAAGGAATCTTTCTTTCCTTCTACCATCAAACAAACATTTTAAACAGAAATATGCCCCTGTCTCTGTATGTGTGTGTATGTGTGTGTGTGTGTGTGGTTTTTTTTTTTAATTTGGGGGACAAGAATACAGATGACTCATGAGAGAGGAAAAAGAAGCAGAATTGGAGGAAGGAGGGAAATGAGCCAAAGGAAGCTTAAACATTTTTTGATAAATGAACAATTTCCCATTTTGTTTGCCATTTGAAAGCATCGTGCTGTCATAGATGTTGTAAATTTACCCTGCTTCAGATGAAGAGAGAAACTGAAGCAGCTAAAGTACTTGCAGTTGTTACATATGTAGCACATCCAACTTGTCTGAACAAAAATTTAGTAAGAAACAGAATTTTAAAGCCCTGAATATTACTATTGATTAATAATACCACTAAATCCATGTACTCAAGCTAATAATGTGCCAATGGCTGAAATCCTATGCACACTTTCCAGGAAGTAAGCCCTATTGAACAAAATTGGACTTACTTCTGAGTAGACACGCATAGAATTGTGCCCTAAGTCAGAGAACTAAAGAGCATTCAAGCACTGGCGTTGCCAGGGGGGTACGGGGGGTGTGGGCCGCGCCCTGGGGAAGGATGCGCTAACTTCGTGGCTTTCAGAGCTACCCTATGCCATACACCGTTGGATGCAGAATGTCCAGCAGAATGCAATGCAAAAAACAGAATTAAAATAGCTCCTTTCCTTCAAAAGTTATGGCCAAAAAACCATAGGAAAAAATGCATGGAGCCTTATGGAAAGTGAAAGTGAGCCATATCGCATGTTTACTCGTGAGTAAACTTACTCGTGAGTAGGCATACTTGCCAATGTCCCTTGGAAAGGGCAGGCTGAGAGGAATCCAACGACACCAGAATGATCCCGCTCCAATGAATGCAGCCTCCCAAAACACGAGAAGGAGGTCCCTGCCTCCCACCCAGGTACATCTATTGAGCCCAAAACGAAGCCACGTGAGGCGAACTTGCCTTAGTCCAGGCAAGGACTGAGAGGACTCAGGGCAGGCTGAGAGGACTCCAAGGGTGTCAGAATGGTCCTGATCCAATGAATGCAGCACCCCAAAACACAAGACGGAGAAGGAGGTCCCTCCCTCCCAGCCCTATGGAAAGTGAAGCAGCCTTATAGTTGCATTTACTCATGAGTAGGCAGACAAGCCCTGGCTGGTGGTCAGGCCAGGTAAAGGGGAATGTGAGGACACCAGAATGGTCCCAATCTGATGGAATTCAAGCTCAACATATATTCCAGAAGGCAGCTTCCCCCCCCCCCCCCCACTAAAAAGGACAAAAAAAGAGGCTTGAATTGTAAGGGGAAAGTTTTCTATTTTGCACTTGTGAAGCCAGGTGGATCTTTGTACTGATGTGCCTGAAATAGAAGAACTTTAAACTGGGCACTGGGAGGGTTGGAAATCTCACTTATTGC
This sequence comes from Tiliqua scincoides, assembly GCF_035046505.1. Classification (NCBI taxonomy): domain Eukaryota; kingdom Metazoa; phylum Chordata; class Lepidosauria; order Squamata; family Scincidae; genus Tiliqua; species Tiliqua scincoides. Next base: position 40,780,460 of record NC_089822.1, read on the forward strand.
AGGCAGACTACAGATTAAGCTCCATTGACCACTATGGGACTTACTTCAGAGTAGACATGCATAGGATTGGGCTCACAGGCTGCAATCCTACCCACACGTTCCTGAGAGTAAGCCCCATTGACCACAATGGGACTTACTTCAGAGTAGATTCACTTGGTGGAACAGGACTGGCTCCCCCTTATTTCATCATTTCTTTTATTTTAATTTAATTATTTATAATTATTTATTATAATTTGCTTGATGATGTCACCTCTTGCCATCACATCACTTCCAATGGGTCCTGGACAGACTTTCTAAAAAGTGGGTCCCAGTTCTAAAAATTTGAGAACTGTTGTAATAAGGTGTTAGTAAGTTGACATGTGTGTGTGTGTGTGTGTGTGTGTGTGTGTGTGTGTGTGTGTGTGTGTGTGTGTGTGTGTGTGACTGACTCTACAAGTTTTCAAAATCACTAAAATCAGAATTTGGAGGAATAATACCATCATGTTATATATCAATCAATGTGTAATTTCATGCAGAATGCAATGAAACAAACCACATTGCAATATCTGTGTTCTAACAACAGGTACAGCCAAAAAACCAGTGGGGGTGGGGCGATGGCACATCACCACGCCCACCACCTGGGGCATTGCCCCGCCCACTGCATGAGGTGACGCACAGGCCTCCTGCACCAGGTGACATGAATCCTAGTGATGCCACTGCATTCAAGCCATTTTTACCCAACGTCACATATATGGAACAGGGATCAAATATGTATACCTGTGGGCTGGGCACAAATGGGTTAATTGAAAAATAAGCATAGATCTCAATCTAAACACACTGTTAAGGAATTCCTTCTTGTAGCAGACACCAAGACCACTTTACACATTTGCAAGGCATCTGAATTTGACACCAAGTATGCATTCAGTGGAATGCCACAACCAATCCAAGCTATGCAATGATTGCACTTTAAAGAGAGTTTATTTGTCACATTCAAATTTTACATTTTGGGGTATGTGAGTGAGGCAATAAACGGTCGGAATGTATCTCCAGCCCTTTAGAAGAGGAGTACTCATTAAGTGTACAGTGTTTCCTCCCTCCTGAAACAACTCTCAATAGCGCAAGAAGGGAAGTTTCTCTCTCCCCTCCGCTTAGGATATTTATTTACTTGAAGAGACCTATTGCCTATCTCTCTCTCCCCCTGATCTCCATTTTCCTATGCCTTTTTCAGCTGACACCAAACCATTCCATTTTACCATTCTTTTTAATGCTCTCTACCATAGACTGAAAAGATTCAAATAGCCTGCTCAACTTCTGGTTTCTTTAAACCATCATATTTCTTTCTCCCTTGGAGTGGGAATTCGAGTTACCCCATTGCTATTGGAGAAAATCAGGCTTTTAGCATAGCTGCAACGGAGAGGCATATCCCTTTCCTTCTCCCTGAATAAAAAGTTGCTGAAAAAGAGTTCTCCTCTCCAAACAATGAGAAAAATTTAACATGTTCTTATTTCTATATCTCCTGAACATTCTGAAAACTTCTAAAAAGTCCTAGAAGGTCATACAGGCACCAGAAGCTAAAAAGGTAATTGAAATTTTTAAATAAAGCACACTTCAATTTTACTTTGCACTATGTATCATCACATACCTATTTGGAGGCTCAACCTGTGTTGACCCTCCAAAAGTAATAGCTTGCACTGGCTAATCCAGTGGTCCCTAAACCTCTACAGGGGAGTTGGGAACCAAGTAAGTTTTTTCATGGGGAAAGGGGGACAGTGAGAAGGCGATGATGGCGCCGCAGCAATTGCAGCACCGCCATGACCAAGGGGCTTGTTTACTTATCTGGGTGGGCTGGCCTCTGGTAGGGTGTGGAAGGCTCACAGCCCCCTCTGTGGGCATCCCCACTGCTGTAAGCAGCGCCTATCTCCTATTGTAAGCCACTGCCAGTTTTCGATCAAAAACAGGAAGTGGCTTCCAAACTGAGCTAAGAGCTTTTTACAGCAACGGGGAGGTCCGCAGAGGGGGCTTCTGCATCCTGCTGGAGGCCAGTGCTGCCCCCAAGGTAAGTAAAGCCCCTTGGTTGCTGTGATGCCGCGACTGCTACAGCGATGTTGCTGCCATCCCTGCAGGGCCACTCCCATTAAGAGGGAATGCCCTGCTTCCAGTTCCCAAGGGGTTGAGACCCACCAGTTTTGGAACTACTGGGCTAATCTGTCAGTATACTAAGGATGCAATCCTATCCTGCACTGGAACAGGCAAGCGAGGAGGCTTGCGCTGTATCCAGCGCAGGATTGTGGCCAGAAGCAGCTTAGCCAGAGGCAAGGGGAAACTCTTCCCCTTACCCATGGGTAAGGGATGTTGGCCCCAATGGATCTCCTTGGACTTGCACCACCTCCTGAGGTGGCATAAGTTCGAGGAGAGCTGAGGGCTTGAAGCCGCTCCCTACACCCTGGGAACAGGAGGTGGGTCCAACCCTCTCCTTGCATGTCCACCTCCAGGGCCACCCATCGCCATCCCTCCCCCTGCCCAGGAACGCCTCCCTCCCTTCTCCTCCCCACCCCCCATACCTACCTTTTTCGCTTGCATCAGCTGCACCGGAGGGGAAGCCAGTGTGGAGGCTTCCATCAGCCTCCGCAAGCTGGCACTTTACGGCACATTTGTGACCCTCCCAGGCCGGCCCAAGGAACTTGGGCTGGCATAGGGCACAGTTAGGATTGCACCCTTAACCAGTCATAGCTGAATGAAATGAGTTAAAGTGCAGAACAAAATGGTTTTTCTAGTTTGCTCAAAGAAAAAGGAGTGTGACCTCTCCCAAAGGAGGTAAATACTGACTGCATTTTTTGAAACCTCTCTAGCTATTAAACATTAGAGCTCTGTCTCTATTGAAATGTGCATTATTCCCCAACCATACGCTCAGCGCTACAGAATGCTTATAAACATTCCAAGTTCTCAGAAGTTTTGCTTTATGTTGTTTTAGCTGTTAGTTCATTATTTGATTTATTGAATTATTACCCTACCACATGGTTCTGCAGAGCTGACAAGGTAGCTCAGTGCAGATGGGATTACTGGTGGAAGGTGCAAAAAAAGGAGCGGCTCAATCACAATATTAGTTGTTAGACTGGATATGCAAATAAACCATGCAAGCATTTGAGAAAGTGCTACCGGAATGTGAGAGAGAGAGAGAGAGAGAGGGAGAGAGAGAGAGAGAAGAATGAACATCGAGGTACTAAACCAGCAGTTGGATAATGGATTTCTCTGGTTGAGCGTTGGATGCCAATCAGAGGGCCCATCTAGTCAGGCTGAACCTTGAGTAATGGTGACAGATGTGGCATTGCCAGAGCCTCTAGTTCTTGTGCTGACTTTGTTGCCTGAGGGCCCAATCCTATTCAACTTTCCAGCACCGGTGCAGCCGCAATGCAACCCTGAGGTAAGGGAACAAATGTTCCCATACCTTGAGGAAGCCTCTGTGACTGCCTCCCAACCACAGGATGCAGTGCATATCCCATTGGCAGAGCTGTGCTAGCCCTTGAAAACTGGATAGGATTGGGCCCCGAGTGATCTCGTGTTTACTCCTCTACACAAATCAATGGATTCATACCACAATGATAAAAACTTCCCCTTAAAAATATTTAGGCAGTGCTTTTAGTAAAAATGTTTTAACATGGTGACCCTAGCAGTTTCATAGTGTATCATTTCTGCTTATATTACTCATGAAGTATATCACAACAGCAAAATGCTGACCACAGTTCACTAATAAGATGACATACTTGAATACCCTTAACTCACTATAATTTTTGAAAAAAACTTTCAAAATGTAACAATGTAAAAGACATACATCTTGGCCATATAATAGGTTAGCCCCAGTGAACACCTCATAACAACGGGCAATTTAGCTCTCAGGATGTAAGGGGAAAAAAACAATTCAACAAAACAACCCTCATACACTCAGAGATTATCATGACTAGACTGTCACACTGTGACCTTGTTGGCGTCTAGCTAATCTGACAATATTTGGTAGTGCATTGTTTCAAATCAATAACTAATTAACAAAGTACAAAAGAAGTTGCACTCTTTTCTGAGATGCCTTGTTAAAAATGGCTTTTGGTTGCACATGGGCAGAAAGGTCGCTTTTATGACATCTTCACAAGTCTTTCAACATCCTGCTACTGTCAGATTAAATTACTTTAAGCAATTAATTGTCATAAGTTAAAACAGAAGCACATTTGTTACAGCTGGTTGTCATAATGACATGGCGAGTAGTTGTTTTGATATGAATTTCTTCAACTGACCCTCTATCATATCTTAATTTTTTTGGTTGACCTAACTGGAAGATTGGGAGCAAATTCTCTAATTCAAGCATCATAGGTCATACATGGGGGAAGGAAGTCTTGCTAGGATTACATACTGAAGAGCTGCTGAAAAGCTATTCTGCTGATATCAACAGAAAAATGCAACAAGGTTAAAATTTTAAAAAATTAAGTATACCAAGAGTAAAAATACAAATCTCTCTTTCAGTAAGAATAGCTAGACTAAGTGAAAAGTTCAGATATACAAATTTCATTTAGTTGTTATGGTGTGTGTGCACAAAACACATTAAAGCTTACACATTCATACAGAGTAAATACGTAGCTAGCATTAGTAACCTATGCCAGCAAAATTTTCCAGTTATTCTGCTTAAAACCATAACACATTAGAGAATTGCATTTTTAGTTCTCTCTCTGTCTCTATTTTTTTTTAATAATCACTGTAGTGCACCTGAAGAACTTCTGTCATAGTAATTTACAGGTCACTGTTTCTTGTTCATGGCTTTTAACACACTAGCTGCTCCAGCACGCTAGCTGGATAAGATACCTGTGAAAGTATCTCCTATCCACAGTATCAATAAGCCTGCTTCACAAAAAGCTGGATGTTTATGGAGTGATATTTTAGAGTTCTCTCATTAAAGATATGTATGGGAAAATGCTGGACTGGACCATCCACATAGATTTCTAGAAATAATCCACTAATGTATCACCATGCAGATCTGTTGCCACTAAAGCAACATTGTATACTATTCCTTTACTCCTGTATGTGCCTGGGTATACCGAAACCACTTATACATGCAACAGTTTATATAAAACTTTAAAACATATTGTAAATTAACTGTTCTAGCAGTTTTATGAGACACAGCACAATTTGGACTTGTCTGTGTGCTAACACAGCATGCACTGCACCAGTGTTTGGCGTCACAAAAGTGCCGTAAACCATTTTGCAATGGCATAGCACTGGTACAAAGGCCCATGCTGGCCCGCACACAGCAGCAGGAGCATTGAATGCCAGGGAAAGTCAGTTCCACGTTGACCAACATGAAGGCAGAGTGAGGTGGGGAGGGTAGTGATAGGAGAAGGGAAAGCACAGACTGGGCCCAAGACAGGGGTGGCATCAGTGACGCTGGTGCATGCCATATCCTATCCTGATTTGCTGCTAAGGAACAATGCCGACTTGCACTAGTGACTGAACTCATGTAGTCCAACGTGGCCCACTGCAGTTGTTGAGTTTTACCCTGGGGCAAGGGAACAACTCCTTGCCCCAAGGAGACCTTCAGCAGCTCAAATTCCCATGCAGGATGCAGTGCTGGCTGAGCTGGTACCACTGCATGGGGATTTGCGCTAGATTGGGATGACTGTGTTTTTCCTGAAGGGTAAATGAAAGCTGGCAGTGATGAAGCCACCAGTTCCATGAAAACAATGGTGAGGGTGTTCCAAACAGCAAGACTGGCAATGTGATGTCCTACCATATAGCTTGGTTGAGTTCGTGTGCAGAGATTAATTAAAGAAGTGGTTGGTCCATTATTAGTACAGGCTGGGCACAAAAAAGCTTATGGAAACAAAAAAAGAAACAGAAGAAAAGCAGAAGAGCAACTAGGCATTCAGCCTCTCATGCTTATTCCTGAATCATTCAATAACTAGAAGGAAAGGTGAAAACTCCAATGAGAGGGTAGAATGTCCCAAGCCCCTCCTAGTCTCCAAGGGCAAACTTCCACACAGTGTGTGTGTGTGACCTTTATTGGCATAGAGTAGGGGTGGGCAAATATTTTGGCAGGAGGGCCACATCATCTGTGACAGTGTGTTGGGGCAGGGAAAAAAAATTAACTTTACATTTCAAATTTGAATAAATTTACATAAATGAATACATTAGAGATGGAACTTATATGAATAAATGAATTTTACTGAGCCTATTTATAATACACATTAGAACTGTAATGCAGGCATGTAGAACTACATGAGAACTATGAACTGTTTGCCACACACCTCTTGCACAGTAAAAGCACACAGACCAAGCCAGAAACACATAAAGACACAAGCTGTTCAGTGGCAATGGGGGGTGGTGGTGGTGGTGGTGTTTAAAATAATGCCCAGGGAAAAGCAGAAAACACAGGGAGACATGAATTGATGTACATAGAGAGACTAGAAAAGTCCTTGCTCTAACTCAGCCCGCGTCTGGTGGTTGTGACCAGCAGTTGCGGGCCAGCATGGACTCCCTGATGGACCAGAGGCTCATTAAAGGTTAGGGGCTCCCTGCGGGCCAGATTGGGGGACCCCAAGGGTCACAAATGATCCCTGGGCCAGGGTTTGCCCACTCGTGGCATAGAGGAACCTTTACTGGCACAGATACAATATTTGTAATGTATGTGAAGTTTACCTACATATTTATGTTCAGTGCAGGTTTTTAAAATATGTGGTACATTTAATAGTTGCAAATTATTTATCTGAAATCTACTTCATTAAAGAGCTTTATAAAATCTTAACAGTTGTTGAATATCCTTTTTTTTGTAACACAAAATAGAATCCGATGTAATGTCATAGGTAGAGTGAACGTGGCTTGTTTCACTGAAGCACACCCTCTATCACTTGTGTTTAAATTACCATTGTTCAAATGATCAAGTCTAAACTAATCATAAGTTACACTGACACATGATTTAACTATAAAGACATTTCAATCTTACCAAGTAGCCTAATTTGATACATTCTAAACACAAGATACCAAACCATCCAAAATATGTTTTATAAGTTACATTCAACTTTGCATTGAAACTAGAATCTTGATTAAATTATAAAGTAATTTCATTCCCAGCAGTGCCATCTATTGGGGAAGCTTGATGCAATAAATATTTCCACAATACTGAATTGTTCAACTGACGATAAAGAAAATGCATTTCAGTTTGGATTTGTAAAAGTAAACATTGCAAGTCTGTTGTAGGAACAAATGTCTAAGATAGTTGCTTTGCAGTGCAATCGTTGCGCTGGAACAAGCAGACCAGGAGACCTGCGCTGTATCCAGTGCAAGACTGGGGCCAGAATTGGCTCAGCCGGAGGCAAGGGTGCACATTGGGGCAAGTCAAGGGAGGCAATTCATGCACATTGGTGCAAAAAATCAAAACTTTAGATATAGGCTGATCGGTTCTGAGCTGTCTGTGACAGATCAGGAGAGGGATCTTGGGGGGGGGGGTGGACAGGTCGATGAAAGTGTTGACCCAATGTGCGGGGGCAGTGAAGAAGGCCAATTCTATGCTTGGGATCATTAGGAAGGGTATTGAGAACAAAACGGCTAATGTTATAATGCCGTTGTACAAATCTATGGTAAGGCCACACCTGGAGTATTGTGTCCAGTTCTGGTCGCCACATCTCAAAAAAGACATAGTGGAAATGGAAAAGGTGCAAAAGAGAGTGACTAAGATGATTACGGGGCTGGGGCACTTTCCTTATGAGGAAAGGCTGCAGCGTTTGGGCCTCTTCAGCCTAGAAAAGAGACACCTGAGGGGGGACATGATGGAGACATACAAAATTATGCAGGGGATGGACAGAGTGGATAGAGAGATGCTCTTTACACTCTCACATAATACCAAAACCAGGGGACATCCACTAAAATTGAGTGTTGGGCGGGTTAGGACAGACAAAAGAAAATATTTCTTTACTCAGCGTGTGGTCGGTCTGTGGAACTCTTTCCACAGGATGTGGTGCTGGCGTCTAGCCTAGACGCCTTTAAAAGGGGATTGGGCAAGTTTCCGGAGGAAAAATCCATTATGGGGTACAAGCCATGATGTGCATGCGCAACCTCCTGATTTTAGAAAATCAGGTGCAAGGGAGGGCACCAGGATGAGGTCTCTTGTTATCTGGTGTGCTCCCTGGGGCATTTGGTGGGCCGCTGTCAGATACAGGAAGCTGGACTAGATGGGCCTGGTAAATGGTTGGTTGGCAACCTTCAGTCTCGAAAGTCTATGGTATAAGCCTACAGCACCCAGTATTCCAAGGTGGTCTCCCATCCAAGTACTAACCATGGCCTGATCCAGTGGGGCTCTTCTTATGTTCTTATGTTCTTAAGGGGAAACTCTTCCCCTTACCCCTGGGTAAGCCACCACAGCCCCAATGGGTCTCCTCTAACCTGTACCACTTCAGGAGGCAGCACAGGTCCAAGGAGAACAGCATGGCTTCGAGTCACTCTGTGTTGCTTGGGGAACAGGGATGGGATCTGGCCTAACTTCCAGGTCCCAGCCCCGCCTCCTGCTTCCCGCCCGCCCACCCCCTGGAATGCCCTCTGCCCGGAACTCCTTCCTCCCACCTCAACTCCGCCTGCCCTCCCCAGACCCATGCGTTGGCCGAGCTTGGCCGACGCAACATTCCCTCCCAGTGTCAGTACGCAGGCTCCGTGGCTGCAGTCTCCTGAAAGCAGCCTCCATGGGCTAGCGCGTGTTCTGCACCAGCCCAGCTGACACATTAGGAGGCGCAAACATGCTTTATGCACGCTTGCAACTCTCCTGGGCTGGTGCAAGGGACTTGCACCAGCTCAGGGCGCATTTAAGATTGCCAAGGAACAGTATGGCATATTTAAAATAGGGAGGCCCCCATTGACCCTTTTGACCTTAAGAGACATGCAGCATTGTTGACCATTCAACACTCCTCTAAGTGAGTGAAGAAGTAGGGGAACTGAAATAGGAACAAAACAGAGATATCTGATGGTTAACCACCTTGGATTAAAGTCTGAGGAGAAATCTGATGACCAAAGAAAGGCAGTATATAAATACCTGTATAAATAAATAAATAAATAAATAAATAAATAAATTTCTTTTTCCAGTTTGATTGTGTATTATAGCAAAGAGCATGCTCGTACAAATGTTAACAATACACATAACACATGAATTTGGGTAGCAGAATTATTTCTGTATATTCAATTGTGCCTGTGAGTTTTGGTTTGTCCCTGTCTAACTGATTCAGTGGTTTCAGAAACTTTACAGTATCCAATGGACCAGAATCCAATAATAAAAATTCTGCCCTCACAGAGCTTCAGTTTAGCATGTAACTGTTATAATTCCTGCTCCTTTAGTAGTCCTGGGGGAAATATAATGAGTTGAATCTCAATTAGACTGTTTTAAATGAAAACAAACTTCATTACCACTTCTGACAGGGAAGCTTCAAAAAGCTGTATGATGAGGGTCAACTAAAGTGATGCAGTCATTGCGATCAACTATTTAAGTGGCCAATTTAAATGAAAACAGGAAAAATAGGATTAAAGGTTTTCCTGAGAGATTTCATGACTCTGTAGAGTACTGTTCCTCATACACTTAAAAAGGAATGTTGTTTAAAGAGTGAAATAAAGGCCTTCAAGCTAGAATGAAAAAGTAAATATCTCCAAGCTGGCCTAAAATGTAGCCATACATATATCTTCACAGAGGATAGAAAATAGAAAACTCTGTATGTTAGAATGTCCTCTCTACTCATTAGTCTGATTTGCGTTTTTCATCTTCAGAGCTCCCAATAGGTTAAGAGCCACACTTAAGGGGTTAAGAATAAGGTTGGGCAATAGTCAAGAGCCCACACCCATCAGATAGTCTATCTGGCCAGGTCAACCCCAAACACTCAATACTGGTGGCAGGGGTAGTCCCCAGTCACCTTCACGATCAGGAGGTGACTGGATAATACCACGTGGTTCCCGTGGGCTTCATTCCAACTCCCCCAGGAAGCTGACACCAATGAAAGCAAGTTCTGCAACTGAAAACAGTCATTTTGGTAGCTGCCCTGGATATAATAGTGACTGTCCACTATAGATATGAAAGGTTATAAATTATTACCTTTCAAAAGGAAAGAAAGCACCTTTTTTCCAATTACATATGAGTTACAAAAAAGATGAAAAAGTTATTAGTGCCTAAAACCTCTTCTGCTTTGAAAAGTCTCAGAACACCAATAACCCTCTGATAAGTCATGTCACTAAATGGATACCAAGGAGCTGTGGGAAATGTTTTGAGATGGGAACCACCAATAGTCTATGAACACAGACTATCACAGGGTGGTAGGCCGGTGCCGGTGCTGTAGCAATGCAGCCCCCCCCCCCAAAGGGAACAAACATTCCCTTACCTGGAGGAGGCCTCTGAGATTGCCCCATTACTACAGGATGCAGTGCATGCCCCATTGGCATGGCTGCACCCGCACTGGAAAGTTGGATAGGATTTGGCTCTTAAATGGTTAATTTGCAATGATGTTTTCTTCCACTCCTAGCAGTACAGAAGGACTTGAAGGAGAGATATATTAGGGACCAGAGAGAAGGGACTGTTTCATTATAGTAATCATAATGTAAAGTGACCTCAGATGAAGAATGCATGTAGAAAAAAAGACATACAACGTGTACAACCTAAATTTTAAATTACAAAAAACAGAGAAAGCAGCAGACATATTTTGAACTGCCCATGGAATTTTTAGGTGGAACTCTATTGCATGGAACCAAGACAAAATTCTCCCGGTATGTTTCAACATCACTGGTTTTTTAAAATACCTTACTATACTTGGGCCTTGTTATTTATATAATGTGAAGGAAACAGAGAAGAGAAGAAATAAAGGGTGCAATTAGGTACTAGTCAGTATTTTTCTATGACAGCTCATAAACCCCTTATCTGTTGCGTGAGGAGGGAGAAGACCAAATTAGAGAAGAGAGTGTAACACAAGCTTATAGTACAATGAGCAGAAATGCTCTGTTCCTTCCTATTTATCTTGTAGAGGTTTCCTGCTGCCATTCCACCTGTTGTTACCTTCTGTTAATAAAGCTGCTCTCACTCATTCTCTTTTTTCTGTTTTAATACTAAAGTGTTAGTATAAAAGTAATTCATTCATCTATATATGCAGAAAGAGCCACTTGCTTTGTTCACATTAAACACAATCCTTTTTACTACTGATCAAGCTTTGAAGTAGCTAGTGGGAAACAAAGGAGGATAATTTCCTGCCCCTTGTAAAAAATAAAGTATGTTTTAGATTTTGAAATATAATTTTTTCTGAACAGAATGTAAATTTTTCTCTTTTTTAAGTACAGTTCATTACACAAAATAATTTACATTCATATTTTATTTATTTATTTACAAAGCTTCTGACAAAGGCTGCACTTTAAACATAGTACCTACATTGTGGAAGCCACATGCAAATGACCTTCGTGCACTGTATTATCCATCCTGCCCCCTTCATACACTGATACCCTTCATACACTGATGCCATTGGTTCTTAGTTCGTATTAAATAAAAATAAAGAGTGGTATTTTTTCCTCATTTTGCTTAAGAATGAGTTAAAACTATTTAAAGGGGTTAACACTAGGTTACAAGATCAATGAGACAAAATAAAATTACAGGTATGCTATTGTGAAAGATGTATGCATGTGTCGTATTGCATATTATACGTCAAGGTTATGCATTAATATTACATTTAGGTTCTGCCAAATACTAGTTTACATTTGGAAGGATCTAAGTAGAAACTGTTCATCCCGAATATATCTTGTTAAAAACATGTACTGTATATGGAAGTAAAAAAATCAAGATTTAAGCTTGCATATTGTTTTCATAGTTAGATACTCTTTTATGGAACTAATTTTGTGAGCTCAAGAGGGTTTTAGGCTGCAATTTTTACATGCTTACCTGGGAGTACGTTTCACTGAACTAAATGGAATTTGCTTCTGAGTAGACATGCCTAGAACTGTACTATAGCTTTTCTTAAATGGTAGCCTCCTGCGGTTTGGAAATTGTGGGTTCAAAAAGAGCTTGTGATATGACATGGAGTGGGCTCAAAGAAAAAAGTAAAAAATTTCCCTAGCTGGGTACAAGACTAGGCTAAGGTTGCTCCTTGCATGCCTGTCATAGTGCTTTGACTTTAGTTAAGTGATAAAATGCTACAAGTTTAGTATCCTGGGTTCTATGTTTCTGGGAGAAATATTTGCCAATATGTACCACAGCAACCTCTGGTGGTCTGAAAAAAATAATGTGTCTATAAGCACAGAAGAAATATAATTTAACATGTATGTTCATATTCAGCTATTGAGTCTATTCTTAATGATGTAACACATTAAAGATGCTTAAAAATGATTAGGTATATGTCAACAGTTACAGTCACATTGTCTTAATTAAAACTTGTCTTAATTAAAACAATTAAAACTACTGAAAACTTTTTTCCCTATTATTGCATGTACAGTAATAATGTATTCAATGCAGATTTCTCGGGAAATCTTGCTTAGAACCAAATATAATCCTATAAAACATGACATTTTTCTTTTGACTACTGAGCTCAGTTGGCAGATGTTTTCAAGAACAAAAAACTGTATTATAACAAAACATAGTAAAGTAAGCTTTCCTGCCATCATATGTGAGATGAAGTTTATTGCCCATATCAAATCAATCCCCTTAACAAGCTGTAACATACATTGGCAAGTACATTATTTCATAGTTTAAAAAATGTTACAGCTTCAAACAATAAGCACTTTGATCATTGAAGCTGTACTCTTAAAGCTTCAGAAGGTATGCATAATCTGCTAGTCAGTCATTTCTTAATGTGGAAAAAGACTGAGTGAAGCCCTCAGCTCTGCCACAACTTACTGCTGTATCTACTTAATATTATAGTTTGATGTGTAGAATATTTGACTAATCTGCAATATAAATCATTCATAGGTATTTAGATATGTACTTTAGATATAGCAAAGAAAAAATAAGTAAAATAAATGCAAAACCAACATATTCAATATTTTGAATACAACTGCAACATTCTTGAGTTGACAGAACTTGCAAAACCAGCACTATTATTCACATCTTAGTTAAGTTGGCTTCCAACAGTGTGTTTAGAAATTGCTACTTCATTTGGTAAAACAAGTGTTTCTTCTGTGTGAGAATGCTCGGTTTGTAGTATTATTTGAATTTAAAAATAAACATTCCCATGACTAGTCTGGGGTTTATGTTAGCGTCTCTCTGGGCTGTCACACAGTCAATCTTCTCTCCAACGTGCTTTAGTGACAGCTAGTTTTTAGGAATGGTCAACCTAGAAGGAATCAGAACACATCAGCAAGCCTCAGATTTGTAAGGCCTGTTGATGGACACTTCACAAAGTATAGTACTATGTGGCTGAAAGTAAGTATTCGACTGGAGATGTGGCTCAACGTGTGGATGTTTATCAAGTGGCTAAAGTCACAACTCATCTAAGTGCTCAAAGTATAGATACTCGTAGTTAAACTTTAAAACTGAGAGCCAGGGTGGTGTAGAGGTTTGGGAGGTGGACTCAGACCTGGAAGATCCAGGTTCAAATTGCCCCTCAGCCACGAAGCTTCCTGGGTGACCAGGAAGTGGGTGACTGGGTGGCCAGTCACTTTCTCTCAGGCTCACCTGTAACCAGGCTCACTGGGTTGTTGTGAGGAAAAAAGGAGGGGAGCAGCCATGTACACCACCCTGAGCTCTTTGGATGAAGGTCGGTATAAAAATGTAATAAATAAATAAAACACAATACCACCACAACCTCTCAGAAAAAGAATGAGAATAAAGCAATGGAACGGTTGCACTGAACTATATGTTACAGTTCAGACTATATACAGAGATTATAAACAAGAGATACAATTGTTCATTTTAGTATAAGGCTGCAGAAATATTACATCCTTAAAAAAGCAATAAACTTTAGTTATAGAAAACCAGCTTTTCAGATGAAGCATCCATACTATCAAATTAAGCCCGCCTACCTATTTTAACTTTACAATGTGTTCCCAATGCATTCAAAGTGGATAAGATTGGAACATCAATGAGTATGTTGAATCCAAACATCCAGATGCATAAGGCTTTTCTGCTCATATGGGCAGGGGGTGACAGTCCCAATTTTCCTCATCCTAGTTCCTAGAGTTGGGAAACTCTCTAAGAATTCACTTTTCAGGGACTACAGTAATGGGGAAAAGTAAGAACTCCTTGTCCACTAAAGTACCTTCTGATTGTATAGCAAGATCTTTTGGATCCATCTAGAAAATGAACAGGTCTAATTAGTGGACAACAGAGGGCACTATGTGTACAGCATTTTATGTGGTATTTACCCCAAGTTTCAGAATGCTAAAATTAATGTCTTGTAAGTAAGGAAGATGTTACATAAGAAAGAAATATATGATGGAGCATTATGACTGAGCACTGGTACCTGCAATGAGTCAGAAACCAATTGCCAAGTGAAACTTGAGAGGTGGTCTTGCCTCTAGACAAATGTACAACAGCCCAGAGTCCTCTGGATTCCCTTCATCTCATCCACTTCTCATGCAGTGAAACTATCTTGTGAGTAATTTCACACACATAGGAGGCAATAATAATAATAGAAAGCAAGTTCTAATATGTAAAAACTAATATTTTCCTCTTTTATTCCTACATATAATTTGTACCTACTTCTTGCAACCATGAACATATAGTAAAATGCTCTACGTTAACTATGAAACAGTATTTTCCCTCTACATTGCTGTCATTTAGCATATAGTGAGAACCATGCCAAAAATTAGAATACTGTAATTCTAAATAATTTTTTCCTGGATTCTCACTGTTCAATCACCACAGACACCATTTTAATGCTGAAGCATTTCTGACGTATTTTACTGTTGAATAACAATGCTAACATCTATAAAAAGACCTCTGAAAATTGCATGAATCTGTCTAGAATGTATAATGCATTATATGTATATGAAGAAGAATGTGTCAAAGTGCAAATAATATTGTTTGTGCCCCCTGCAGAATTAGAAATCCTTGGGTAGCACTGTTATAACGATCCCATGCTGTTAGCATTACAAAGTGCAAAGGTTCACTGACTAAGAAAAGAAAAGAGCAAGGGACAGAATTTCCTCATTGCACTATTCTTGAACTATTCTGGCTTAAATATTTATTAAGATATTAATAACCCTCTTCCTTTACTTGCCTTCAGAACTTTAACTGAAATACAATGGATGGTTACTCATATGAAAACAACACATTATGGGGCAAAATTACAACCCCACAAGATGTATATCAGCATTTTGCCCATGATATTATTAATTTTCTTAGGCAATACAATAAAATATGGCATTATTATTTAAAAGAATTGAAAGTACTACTACCCAAGACGATAACTGCATAATGTTCCAAATGAATACTATTTTGTGAAAGTATCGTTCATTAAACTGTATTTAGGAAGTGCTTCATATATAGATGTCTATTTAACAATTTTACAAAATATCATTAAAAATTAGCCCTTGTCCCTTGAATATACAGCATTTTCCTTTGCGGTTTATTTGCAGATCCTCTTTGAAATTAAACAGAAGTATTTACTAAATATATTTTCTGCAATTTCACATTCAGTAACTTATGTAAGTAACTGAAGTAACTGAACAAGTTACTTATTCTATAACTAATATAGAAAAAAACTTCTATGGTTAGTGTTTGACAGCTGCATAAGTAATATGCACATCTTTTAAAAAGCATATGACTTTAAAGTGCATCTACATACATGAAATTAAAACAAAATGTTCTACTATTCAGTATTAATGCAATACTACTAAATCAACTCACTCTAATATATAACTGGACTGTTTCCTTTTCTTTTTGAGGATTTCGATACTTCTCATAAAAGTCCCGTCGCTTCTTCGCATCTTTTGGGATCTTATCTTTTCTCTCTCTCTTTTCTGCAGGTTCATCTGAGCTATCAGAAGACAGCTGTACTTGGGCTTTTGTCTTTTCAACTTCAATATAGTTCTCATTCGGATTCAGTACTATTACTCCATAGCCTTCCTGTTTCAAAGAAAAAGAAATACACATAGAGTTTGGCTTTGACATTTTTATTGATTTAAACATATATTTAAGTGATTTTTATGAAGTTGACAAAAGGATATAATGGTTTCATTTCTCTACTGTTTTATATCTGATTTATTGTTTCTGTTTATTTATATGCCCTCATTCTTTTTTAACCCTTTAAGAAATTTTCAATATTTTGTTAGATTCTTCCCAGAGCGGTAGATATGAAAGTCAGTTGTGATTCTAGAATAACTCCACAACCATCAACATGTATAGTTAATGATTAGATAATAAATCTTTTACTTTTATTATGGATACGTCTGGAATAAAAAATGCCTCCCGGAAACTATTCAGGACAGCTTAAGGTTGCAATCCAGTGTGCAATGAGGCTGTTTAAATCCCACTAGGTTCAATGGAATTTAAGAAGTCTCACTGTGTGCAGGATTGCAGCCTAACCTATCAACAGACTTTTTCCAATAGCAGATAACTCACAAACAGATAGCAGCAGCAACAATGAATCAATATCAACTGTGATTATTTGACATTGCTTAGAAATCAATGTATTACCGCTTTAAACACAAACAGGTTATCTTGGGATTAAGTGATCTATTATGTTTGCTGCCTTTACAAAAATTATCTTAAATATCTTGTTTATTTTATTTTTCTTACAAAAATATTTACTAAAACTTTACCTATGTAAACTGCTTTGTGAACTTATTTGTTGAAAAGCAGTATATAAATATTCTTAACAACAACAACAAGGAATATATAGAGGCATGTAACAAAAACATATTCTAAGACATTTACATTAAATACTAAACAGGTTAGGAAAAATTATTTCTTTGTAGAAGAATAACACAAACTGTGGATCAATTTTCAACATAATTGTGAAATTCTTATTTAAAATATAACTTTAAAAATGGACTCTAGGAACTGAAGAATACTTACTTATTTTATTCTAGTTCAACATTTCATAGGATTTCTGCCTAACAGCTCAAGTGAAAAGATGAAAGACTACCTATACAGATTATCAAAGTTAACCAAATCTACAGCAACAAAAGATACTTTATTTGGTTTATTCTTTATTTGCTTTATTCTAATCTGTGTAACTATTCAAAAATCTTGTAATGCATTGTGGTAACTGTCAGGTAGACAGATTGTCACTTGGTGATTTTCTACAGTTGGACACACTCGACTAGTTATTAAAATCACATTTGAAGAAAGTTTGTACTTCTCTTCCTTGTGCCTGTACAAGTTTTCACGCCCTTCTCAAATTTCTACTATACCTTCTCCTCCCACCAAAACTAAGTTAAAGAACACTGTTGCACTCTGTTAAGCAGGGTGAAATAGAGGCATTCAGTTCACTGTCTGTGGTATAAGGGAACATGGTAAAAAGGTCACCACAGGCCAAAGAGAAAATTGCCTCCTTCTAGATTCTGTACCATGAGTAAGTGGTCTCCTGTCATCTTTCTTTCCTGCTCTCTCTTCAGAGTGAACCTAAACATTCACACATACTCACCATATGGGTAGGAATGGAGTGGTCACGTATGATGTAGAAATTATATTAACATTATTTTGTATGAGGAATCAATGAGATGTTTATATAAATGAATTTAGGATTGGAACATCCAGTTTTTAAAAAGTAAAACACAGTGAAAAACATGCTGCCTTTGTGTACTAACATAAAACTACTAATAAAATAGCATAAACTAAACAAGTGCTATGCATAGTATTTTAAACATGAGGGTGAAAAAACTGATAACCTTTTGTAACCATTCTGAAATGGCACCCTGCAGTGTTTAGTGCTTTAGTTTGCTCTCCCTGTTTCAAGACCTGTTTATTCTGAGTAGATGTTCTGTATATTGATTCTTTTACTTTCTGTACAGTGCAAGATGTAAAATGCATGTATTTGTTTCAATGTTACATGTGTTACTGAAATGTGAAACTCTATGTCCACCACTTTTTGCGGCTCACAAAAAAGACACACATAAATCATCAGAGAAGTAAAATTTGTCTAAGTTATTGATTATGTAACTGAAAATTACATGACTCATTTGTCCAATTTTATGAGGACATAATGTCAATTTTTCACAGGCACATCAACAGATGAAAAATGAATCCATTTCAAAAATCACAGCTACATAAATCAATTAAAGGATTTTTATCAATTAGATTTTTAACAGCACAAACCACCCCTCACTATGTCTTTAAAACTTTTTTCCAACATACCATATTAGTTAGAGTTACAATAAAATTAACACAGTAATATTTTAAGAAATTCGATAATACGCTTCATGGTTTCTTTCTAAAAATCTATTATGTTATTTTGTTTGTAAGAAAGTTGACATAACGTCATACTCTTTTCTATCTTTTGTCCTCAGCCACTTCAGCCTAAATTATACAGGAAAAACAGGCATAGGAAAGAGGATTAGGAGTAACATACAATACTTGTTCAGATGAAAGGATGTAGCAATGCAACATACCGTATACAACTGCAGCAGAATTTAACCTCTCTCAGTATTATTAAATTCTTACCAACCTAACCTATCAAAAGTTAATCTATGTCTTTAACCATATGGTGACCTTTGTTTCTTCTTCACCTATAAAAACAAGTAGAGGTTTTTTGTTAAGATTCCATCAGAATCTGCGATATTCCTATTTTAAACAATTTTGAATATCAAGGGTTTTTCTAAACAAGGGTTCTCACTTTAACTTTTAAAACAAAAATGTACTAACACAAAATTAGGAATGCCAAAACTCAGCTAATTTCTATGTGTTACCATTGTGTGCACCAAGTTAAAGCAAGGTTGACATCAATCCAATTTTAGGTAAAGATTTTAAATATGCTGTGACAAGTAATAACATAGAGCTATTGTTTTAGAGAAGAGGCTTGCAACCTAATGTACCTTTCAGAAAAAGTGAGAAAGTACTTCTGACATCATTTAGAAAGCACCCTCCTGAGGTTTAAATGCCTACTGAGAACAGTATCAATTGATAAGTAGCTACTAGGTCTTACCTCCAATATAGGTGGGCTATCTGAACAACTAGATGTGAGAAAATGACTCAAAAATGAAATAAACTCATAGGTTAATTTCCTTGATTGATTGTTCTCATTTATAAATGCAGGGATTGAACTATGTTTATAAATAGGACATCCATATTTTCTGAGTCCAAGTTACCAAAAATGTTCAAGGATAATTTTAAATATAGCTTTATCTGATCAGTTAGAATGGGAAAAGTCTCTTTTCTTTCCATAATATAGGTATACTTTACAAAGTGTCCAAAGTATTCATATCAATTATTGCAAAACAGTATATCTGAAAGAATATAAAATAAGCTCCAAGCTCATTTGTGCAGACGGATAAGTTAACTTGCTCTAAGATTTGATTGATGTTATCAGGACAAATATTGGTAAAGTACATTTTTAGGCTTTTAGTGGGGTAGTCAATCTGTTATAAACCAACTACAATTGTAGAATCCATCAAGGAGGGCATATACCATAAGCAGATAATTGGTATGAGTCCAAGCTTCGCTGTATGAGGTGGTATAAGTCTAGCATACATTTCAAACAACTATTCCAGAAGGTTTAAAATGAATAAAACTCTAGGATCCATTTTTATATACATGACTTACTTGTCATTCATTAATTCAGATGATGATGGAAGCAAAAACAAGCTTAAACAGGTGTTAGAAACCACACAGAATCCTGACGAAGAAACCTTTGCATCAAGTGTCACACAAATGCCACAAGTGTGTTAGATAGCAAAACAGTAAGAATAGAACAAGCTATTCATATTCTCTTCTGGAAGTCTATAAGATACCTCAAAGTCTTTATATATATACAAAATTAATATAAGCATGTTAGCTAGTAATAGGGTAGTCAAAAGCAATCACAAATATTTGAGTTATATTCTGGAACACCACAAACCTCTTATGTCTGGCCAAATGAATAATGAGCCGAAAGCATTCAGCCCTGCATATTAATCCACCAGGATAGGATGCCATATGTGACCAGAGAGGTCAGAGGCTAGAGGGGAATCCTTTGACCTATGTAACTATTTTTTTGGCCTGAAAGTAAGGATCTGTAACAGATCGTTTTGCATAGCTTTATCAAACTGATTTTTTAAAAAAATTCTACTTGGGCCATTTGAAGCAAGATCAAAGTTAATCCTCCAGGGAAAAGGAATCCAAAAAGCTTAGATCTGTAACTTAGATCAGTAAAGGGTTAAAATGGACATAGGAATGGTCATTCATCTTTTTGAAAGATATATGTTCCATTTATTTCCCATCTTGTTCATGAGAAGGGTACCTATGTGTCACTGTTGCAACATCCTAGGTGCAACAGTAGGATGAGGTCATGACAACCAATCAGAAGTCACTAGTGAAGCGTAAAAGTAAACATAGCTTTTGGAGATGCAGCTCAGCTTGAAAAATGCCCCCTCCATTATTTGAGCAATTTTCTCAAGACGTGACCTGAGACTGAAACGCCTGAAATGTCAGTTGACTCCTTTTTGTATTTCCACCCCAATGTGCATTTTGGCAACTGCACCCTGCTAACACTTGGTAATATTTTCATCCCAGTTACACCTCATCTCTCAAGCTCCTGAATTCCACTGCTGTGTCCAAGTGTGTAAAAATGCTGTATTACTGCCAAACACACATTGTTCCAGCAAGTTTCCAACTTAAAACAGCTCATCAAGTTAGGCAGGAAAAGAAAACATGCCACAAAAAGTTTTTAGAGGACCACCTGTTGTCTATTATTTTTACATAGCACTTACTCATAAATCATAACACAGGGTAATTAATCAAGCTGTCAAAGAAAAGGTCAAAGGTTAGGTAGGGGAGTCAGAAGGTCATGCATGGGCTGATAGAGGTCAGGGTCACACCACATTCCTCATTATCAAGTTGGGATGAGAGACGGCCCAAGCAAACAAAAGTGAAAGCAGATGGAGAAGTGAGTGGATAAAAAAAAAGAAAGAAAATTTCACAAACAAAAAGAAAAGTGAAAGAAGAGTGTCAGCTGCCTTCAAATAAAGAGAATAGAACTGAAATACACTGAAATGTGTTGAAAAGGCCTAATACAATATAAAGAAACTATATTTTAGTTATTTAAATCTAATATAAATTTCTTTAGATGATGCTCTGGGGCAAACAAGCAATACTATGACTTCATATCTTTGATTCAGTTTTCAGACATTTATTCAACATTTTCAAGCAAATTAGAAAAATTATTACTTTTGTTATTATTTCTAAATGCTGTCTTTCTTTTTGTTGCTGCAATCTATGTAAATGTAAGCTTTTATTTGCATGAAAAATAGGATTTGAACTACATTCTTCATACACACAAATGTTCATTAACACAAAGCATCATAAAAGTCCTTCTGGATGACATAAGAGTTATAAAATATTCTATCATTACACTGACCTGAATTAGATGCAGAATACTGTGCAAAATTAGCTGTCACCCTTTCCTCAAAATCTTTGTTAATCTCATTTTGAATGTTTGCAGCTTTATCAACACATGCATCAATGTCAGCTCCTTGGTTACTGAACCGCTGTACTTGGAAGAAGATATAATTAAAATGTTTTGGCACAGAAAAGGTGAAATTGTATCTTCTCCTGTTCCCTAAGGAGTCTGTAAAACATGTAGGATATATTGACAAACACACACCCTTGTCTAGAGCCCTGACATTCCAGGTCACCAACTGCTATTTATTTCAGAACATTTACACTTACCCATACAATCACCTGCTGTGTTACTAACTTTTAATGGTTTCTAGAGGTGTAAAGATATAAAACTCTTAATAACTTACAGCCCAATCCTATGCATGTTTACTCAGAAGTAAGTCCCATTGGAGTCAATGGGGCTTACTCCCAGGAAAGTGTGGAGAGGATTGGGCTATTAAACATCATTAACGTTAAAAATCATTGTTTTGTATTTATGCTGGTTTGCTTTCATTTATTCCTGAATTTTAATTTATATATTTCTCATTAAGATTGATACATAAACAATACATATACTGAGAGCTATCCTGAGATAAGGACGCAACTCTAACTGCACCCAAGAGGGTTGGAAACATGCTGAAAAACACATTTGCACCTCCTTGGGAGTCAGCTGGGCTGGCGTAGGGACCTGCGCCAGCCCACAGAGGCTGCATCCAGCCTCCACACTGACTTGGGGAGAGAGATTTGCATCGGCCAAGCTTGGCCAATACAAGGGTCTGGGGAAGGTGGGGAGGAGGCGGGGAGAAGGCAGGAGGGAGGTGTTCTGGGGTGGGGAGAGGGCGTGCGGGAGTGGTCCTGGGGACAGGCAGGTGGGGAGCGGGGCTGGGACCCAGCTGTTATGCCTGATCCCAACTCCGTTCCCCAAACAATGCAGAGCAGCTTGAAGTCACTCCATTCTCCTCAGACTTGCGCCACCTCCCCGTGTCAGGCCTCAGCAGCCCGTGTGGATCTACTTAGATCTGTGCCTGTTCAATTGCTGACACAGAACCAAGGAGATCCATGTAAGGCTTCAAGGTGTGGGAGGGGATAGCAGCCCCTGCCCCCCTCCTGGGTCTGAACAGCCCTGAGTTTGCCCTTCCCCCACCCAGTTACACCTTCACCCCATTCTGCCATCCGCCACTCCCTGGCAGTTCACTTATCCTGGTCAGCAGGCACAGGTCCAGTGCCAGTGGAAGCCTGCCAGCAGAGGCCTCTCTGTTGACAGCACTGGCCTCTGTGCGGCCGCAATATGCTTTATGGCATATTGCCATATTTGAGACCATAATTATGCCCATTCTGCAGGCTTAGAAAGCCAGTGTAGGATCAGGCTCTTAATGACTACTTCACTGATGATCTTAATTTTTAGGAGTATATCATCATTTGGATGGAAAATGAAAGGCAACAGAATCCATACATTTACTGAGCCAGGAAATATTGGTTTATATGAAATGCTCTGTTCAAAAAACTGCACAAAACACCAAGTTTCATCAGCACTGAAGGAATGTTTTGATAATGAAAGTATTTTGTAGCAAACAGGACAGGTTGTAGTAGGGTGCTAAAGAGGTAAAATATCATACAGCTATTTCAGTGTAAAGAAAATGGGCTCCCTCCTGACATTTACTGGAGCACACTCCAGTGTTGGCAACTCCCTTTAGGAATACAACTCACACAAGGGCTTCCTGCACAACTGGAAGACCCTCCTGAGCAAGCAGAATACTCCTTTTGATCATCAGAGGAACTTCTTACAGAGCTGTGTGCCACAAAAATTTCAATGCAATCCAATGTAGATTAAGAGTATAATCATGCATATATATATAAAATTTGGATTGTTCCATAACTCTCAAGAAAGAAGACAGAATCGTATGCAGATAATTTTGCAATAGTTTGAGTATGATACATATCAGATGTTTTTGTTTAAATTTACTGTGTGAGTTCAAATATGGGAGAAACATACATAGTCCAATGAAGTCCATGAATTTTATCTAGAGCTGGTATAGTGTAGTGGCTAAGCTACAAATCAGGAAGTATTCCATTTGAATTTTCCCTCTCATATGAATCCACTTGGTGATCACAGACAAGTCACTCTTTCTCAGTTTAGCAATACTGGGATAATAATATTGACCTCTCTTATAGGGTTTTTGTAAGAATTACAAGATAATATAGATGAGGCACTCTGAACACTTGAGAACCCAGTATTTTATTACCAAAATCAAGGGAGTTTTATCAGAAAGAAGTTACAAAGGAACATATGCTCACACTGGCATTTGCATATATAAATCATATGGACATGAAGCTACCCAGAGCTCTGTTAGGCAGGAGTAGAATTTAAATTTCCATGGCTTTACCAGGCGTTTCGTAGTAGAGAATGGGAGAGCTGGAGGAAAAAAAGAAAGGGGACGTTCTGGGAGGATTCTGATAAATTTCTAGAAAGTGAAGAGGGGAAAGACTTGAAGGATAGAGTGACATAGGAACCAGAGGATCTTATGCCTTCCTGCTGCCTGATCCCTTCCATGCTTTTGTTGCCCTGTACACATGTGCATCCCCTAGTGGATGGGAGTAAGAGCAGGTGGCAAGCCAGCAGGCAGAGCCCCACTCACACCCTCTTCAAATTTGTGAGGAGGAAAGCTAGGAAACACATCCCCTATCAATAGGGGAAGAGGCACTTCACTTAACTTGCCAGAAGCACGGTATGCCACTCTTCCTTGCTTCCAGCACACACTATTCTTCTTCATTCATCCTCACAGGATGATGCAGAGAAGGGAGGGTGGTGCACTGTGTTTCTGGCAAGTTAAAAGAAGAGAATTAGGCTCCAGAGGGCCTGTGCATGCCCATTTGGTGCTTTGCAAGCATCAGGTGAAACAGAGAGAGGTGAACACATCATCAAACTTCTGGGTTGCCAAGCTCTGTGCTGCATGGAGCTCTGTTGGGAGATGTGCAGCTGATTTTCAACCATTGTTCCACGGCACTTTGGTGTGCCACAAATGGTCTGCAGGTGTGATGCAGGAGTTTGGGAGAGGATTATATATTAGTAGGGCTATTGGAGATATGAACCCCCAGCTGGCAGTGTGATTTGTCTTGTCAATTATCAAAAACACCAATGGTGTGCCTTGACAATTTTAGCACCTTTTCAGTGCGCCATGAGACCAAAAAGGTTGAAAACCGCTGCCTTAGAGGGAACACAAGGTGCTACTGCCACAATCCTGACTCACAGTCCAATCCTGAGCTGCCCGGAGCTCCCGGACCTGGCAGCTCCACGGAGGGCTGCCGCCAGATCCTGCGCCTCCCGTGCTACCGCGTGAGGCTCCTTGGGAGGAGGGGACATTCGTCCCCTTCCCCAGAGTAAGGGAAGCTGCCCCGCAATGGGGCTACTCACTTTAGCAGTGACCAAAAGGTTGGCGCTAAAGTAAAGGCGCTCGTGAAGGGTGAGCAGCCCTGCACAAGCGCCTTGGATCCTGCGGAGCTCAGCTCCGTGGATCCATCTCTCCCCCTCCCCCTGACATGCTTCTCCCCTCCCTGGAATGCCTCCCCCATGCCCCCAGCCACACCCCCACCTCCTGTTCTGCAGCCCAGCAGTCTGGGAGACCGCGGAGCTGTGGAACCCGGGTGACCGCCAGGTGCTAGTTCCGGTGGGAGCCCCGCGACTGAGGTCTGCAGTGCAGAGCTGTGCCACGGACCTCAGGATTGGGCTCTCACTCTCTGCAAGCTGGAGGAGGATCAGAGCAAGAAGTGGGCTAGAGAGAGTGGCAAACTGAGGGGATGGCGGTTTGCTACACCACATGAGCATTTCAGGTGGCTTCATGGTAAGGTTGGCCCTGGTTATGGAACAGGGAGAAATGGTTTAGTTGTGAAATATTTAGATGTGGGGAAGCCCCTGTTAACAGGGGGTGTACAGAAACTCATAAGGAAAATATAAGAAGAGAGTCTTCTGTCTGTTGCTGTTCTGAAGACAAAGTTAAATTCTATGCATTCCTATGACACCAGTACCTACGCTCTTATATTCAATTTTGGGTTTTAAAAATAAAGTCAGTTTAATATTTTAGGCTCCTCCATAACTAAGTGTAACTTTTTATTTTAGGAGCCTGCATCTAACTGGGAGCACTAGTTAGGCCTTGTCAACTATAAGGAAATAAATGAAGAATTTGAAAAAGTTCATTCTGATGGCTATATACATGCCACCTGATCTGAGTCTTGTGTTATCTTGTACTACAGAGAATGCAGAAGCCTCCTAGTCTCTTCTCTTTAAAGCGCATTTTAGATTTCACTCCTGCTACAGACATTTTTTAAGAGCAGTGACTTTCACTTGGGAAGAAAACACAGCCCTAATTCAGCAGCCCTAATTCCACCAACCACTGAAGCTCTGATGCATATATGGCATCTCCATACAATCAAGATCTGCCCATTCATTGCAAAATTGGAGACAGTTTTGTCTACACATTCCATTTTGTCCATTGAGCTGTGTCACGTGCATCCCCTGGGCAGGGCCGAAGGGTGGAACTTTAGCCTTGCTTGTACTAACGGCCCTGGCTTGGGTATGCAGCAGAAGAAGGTGTGATACTGCCAAAAGTGGTCTGCACGTGCGCTTTAATCACGTTAATGATTTGACATTCGTAAGGGAAAAGAGCAGGTCCTGTTACATCACAGAAACCTGCCCCCCAATGTCCGTCAGCATGAGGCATGCCGCAGTCTCTGGGTCCCGTCATGGGGTAGCTGAGGCCTTGCGAGTAGTACCCTGAGGTCTCGGAGCACCGGGCTGCCGCTATTGGTCAGTGTGGGCCCTGGTCCCTTCTGACCCCCTCAAGGGTTGATGATAGGCACTGGTCCTGGCTGGACTGCTATGACTGGGCTGCAGCCCTGGTATATATAGGGTGGCCACAAGGAAGTGTTGTCTCTGGGGCACCTTGCTGGGGTTTGATGCTGTCCCCGGTCACTCTTCTGGGAAGTTTGGTGTCAGACTGGATGCTTGCAGGAGGCCCCGCTCTGCTGCCACTTGCCAACTGCTGCTGCTACTGTGGCAGCTGCTGCTGGTAGGTGGGTAGCCCGATCGGGAAGCTTCCCTGGAGCTGAGGCTGCTGGCGTGGCTGCCCATTCCTCCCTTCAAGGAGTTGCCGCAGTGGGAGGCTGGACGCCTGCCTCTAGGGAGGGGGTAGCTTCCCCAGGTAGGGTTTGCGAGCCTGTGTCTCGCTCCCTCCTTGGGAGCCCTAGAAGGTGTGACCTCCGTCCTTTCCAGGCTCTCGCCAGGGCCAAGATCTCGCAACATCTCGACCCTTGGCATAAACTGGCTGAGTCCTCCTAGGGTTGTGCAGGGATGCGGCTCGGCCATGGGGCAGCTCTGGCGGCTGGCGCCTTGCCCGATGTGCAAGCAGGCAGAGCTCGCCTGCTGCTGGGTCACCTCCTCCCCACCTCACCAGTCGGTTGGGGTCTCGCTTGCACCACGGGCCTCCCTTCTCCCTCCCTGCTGCATGCCTCTGCCATCCTCCCAACCCTGTAGTAAGTTAGTAAGATGTACATCCAAATATTATATTAATGACTCCCTAGAACTTCTAAAACTATCCACAAAAAACCAATAACAAAATCAGAACTCCCATCTCAATGTTTAATACATCGTTCCATGTTTCTTTACATTTATGAGTAAGATATCATGTACTAAGAATTTGCATTTGGTTTGCAAATTTGCTCCAAGTTTGCTTATCCATTTCTATGTCATGAATGTAACACTCTTGTAGCACTGTTAGATTCAAAATGATGAAACATTACTATTATTATTGAGAATATTTATACAGGTTGTGTCTCATTATCCATTGGGGTTCCATTCCAGAACCCCCAGTGGTTAAAAAAAATCAGTGAATACCAAATCAGTGGAAAAATAGCTTTAAAGACCCACTTCCAGATTTCTTGCTTCTCTATTGTTGCCCTAGAATGCCTTAATATAGACCAGCCATTTTCAACCTTTTTCAGCACAAGGCACTAAAATTGTCAAGGCACAATACCAGTTTTTTACTTACATTAAATTACTACATTACAGTTAATCTTGAATTAATAAAATTAATACAATTAAATCATTACATGACAAAAAAATTGACAAGAAGCATGGGAGAGGGAAGTGTACGTGGTTTCTGAAAAGGAGGAAAAATTCTATGTTCAAATTCTTATCAAAACTGCCAGAAAGTGTTGGCAAAGACAGGGCAGGTTGATCACATGGTGGAGAATGTGGGTGAGGGGCAGTGAGGAGACATGATTGAAACAAGTGCAGGATTAAACTGGGGGTGGGGGAGAGAGAGAGAGAGAGAGAGAGAATGTGAGGCAGTGATTCTGTATTTTTGGAAGGTGCTGACAAGTGAGGGGAGGGACAGTAAGAGAGTTGCTAACTGTGATTGTGAGATTTTTTTGGGGGGGATATTCCTGGGGAAGGGGGTGGCGTGGGGGAGAAGAGGAGAGAGAAGTGCCAATTGCCTGCTTGTGTATTTGAGAAAAAAGAGTGCAACCAAAAGCCCAATCCTATGCATGCCTGCTCAGAAGTAAGCCCCATTATAGTCAATGGGGCTTACTCCCAGGAAGGTGTGGATGGGATAGCACCCCCAGAGCCCAATCCTATGCATGCCTGCTCAGAAGTAAGCCCCATTATAGTCAATGGGGCTTACTCCCAGGAAGGTGTGGATGGGATAGCATCCCCAGAGCTCAATCCTATGCATGCCTGCTCAGATGTAAGCCCCATTATAGTCAATGGAGTTTACTCCCAGGAAAGTGTAGATAAGATTGTGGCCCAGCGCCCTTCCTCTAAAAGCCCCAAAGTGGAGGGAGGGTTGCTTTGGGGAGCTGCAGGCAAACTGGCAAGGGACTTTCAGGGACCCTGAAACCTTAGGTTGGGGGCCTCAGCAGACTCACTCACTATGAACCTGCTTGCCTGCTTCTGGCTCGCTCTTCTCACTCACTCCGAAGCTCCCACCTCCTGGCTCCTCCAGGCTTCTCTTGTTGGCCAATCAGCATGCAGGCAGGCAACAACCTCCTTCGTGCCCAACCCTATGCATGTCTACTCAGAAGTAAGCCCCATAGTAGCCAATGGGGCTTACTTCCAGGAAAGTGAGGGGCAGGTTGCAGCCTGAGTCGTGCTCAGTAGCAGGAGTAAGCTCTAAGCGGACTCTTCAGCTGCTGCGTGGGATGCAAAGCAGCTGCGACCAGCCCCTTCCCTGGCTGTTCCCTTGCTTGTGCTGCCTGCCGTGGGAGGCTCAAAGCAGCCGCTTCTCCCGCATGCGGGCACGCAGCTGCTGCCTGCCTCCTCTGATCCTGCAGCACACCTGAGGCAACCTCGCGGCACACCAGTGTGCCACGTCACAGTGGTTGAAAACTGCTGGGATAGACACTGTACCGCACTCAGTCATAATTTCATTCCATTATTTACCCCATCTAATGGCTGAATGCGGTACAAAATCTATACTAATGCATTCTGGGGCAACAATGGAGGACAAGAAACTCTGCAGTGGGTCTTTAAAGCTACCTTTAACCCTGAGAAGCTTACAACTAGTGCAGTTTAACAGCGCAAATGTAGGAAATTGGTTTTTGGTGCTTTTTTCCCATGGAACAAGTCATTTAAAGGTGGATTCCAGTATCAGTGGTAAATCAAATCAGTGGATACCAAGATCCCACCTATACACTGTTTTTCAATAAGTGTAGTTCACAAAGCAGTTTACATAGTAAAATAAATCAATAAATGGCTCCCTGTCCCCAAAGTGTTCACAATCTAAGAACAACAACAAAAGACACCACGTGGGTGTGAAGAGGGACAGTTGCTCCCCTCACATTAAATATGATAAAATTTTAAAAGGTACCTTTTTGCCTTGTTAGCTAGCAAGGGTTGGATACAAACTACACATGCATCTAAAAAGCTTTCCCTGCATTTTAAAAGCAAATGGAAGACACGAAGCAACCTATTTTTATCTACTCTTTAAATCTGGTAAACCCTATCCCCCCTTCCAGCATTATTATGAAATGCCTAGAAGCTATTACAACACTTTCAAAAGTGTGTCTTAATTTGAAACATGCTTATGTAATAGAAGTGCAGTCTGAGGGTCAATTTGCTTAAGTGAAATGTGACTCTCAACATATGAACAGGTATAACAGCTGGAGTGGAGAAGCAATTGTGAGTACAATTCACTGACTATCAGCACAGTCCTAGGTGTGTCTACATAGAAGTAAA